>NW_021963180.1:0-156356 GCF_901765095.1 Microcaecilia unicolor | reverse complement strand
GATTGTCAGTGGCACACATTGCAGGTCAGTTTAATGTTCAGGCGGACTTTCTCATTCACCTTCTCCTCAATTCGGCAGAATGAGAGTTGAGCACGGAGGTGTTTTTTCAAATCTGCCAGAAGTGGGGAACACCGGAAATATACCTGATGGCGACAAGAACGCATGCCAATGTAGACAAGTTCCTCAGTAGGTGAAGAGAGCTCAGCTCCACAGAGTTAAATGCTCTGCCGCAGCACTGGCCGCGCTGCTGCAGCCCTGGCCGGAGTCGACTCTACGTCTTTCTCCGTGGCCCTTGATTTGTCCCTTAATAGGTCATCACCTTGGTCCTGTGGTTCTGGTGGCTCAGATTTGCTCAGTATGCAGACTTCGTTCGACTCCTGGTGGAGGCACCTTTTCTGATTCAAATTTGGCTGGTCTCCTGCATCAGGGTCCAGTGCTCACAAAGGACCCATCCCACGTTGGTCTTTTGGCTTGGCTCTTGAGAGGTCAAGATTGAGAAAGAAGGGCTATTCTAATATGATGATAGCCACTTTACTTTGGGCTAGGAAGTGATCTACTACCATAGCATATGCCTGGGTGTGGTGGACATTTGAGGCGTGGTGTGCGGCTCGTGAATGATCACCCTTGCAGGCGTCAGTGTCGCATATGTTGGCCTTATGCAGGGAAGGTTGCAGAAGGGGTATAATAAATAGGATTTTAGAGATTGCTTTTCAACTCTATCTGCCTTGACCAACAAGTGCACTCGGGGTCTGTATTTGTGATTAGAAGTAATTCTGTTTAAAAATTATTGTTTAACTTTGATTGTGTGAAAACAAGTTGGAATATAGAAGATAAGACACAGCTCTAATTAATTTGTTATGTGAAGGGAAAGATGGGGCTTGTTTTCGAGTTCAGATTGGCTACCTGGACTTGGAAACATGTGACCACATTCCCACAGTATGGCTTGTTTACCTAACCTCAAGCATTCTGTAATTTTCCTTGGCTCTGAAAATAAGTTTTAGCTTAATAAAAAGGGGGGCTTGTTGCAGCAGAGCTCTGAGGCTAATCTGTGGGTGGACGCATCGTGGAGAAAAGACTTGTTGGTCATATGAAGACTTCGGGCTTTCGCTGCAACGGACCTGGCTGATGAGATAAGGGCTTGAAATTCCTGACCAGTGATGTTGTATGTATTATATATATATACAGTATATATATATATATATATATATATATATATCTGTCTTATAGCTTTCTTTTAGTTAGATGATTTAATCATTGTATATATCTTAATCATTGTAGATTTTAGAACCTCTAATAAGGTCTCATTTACCTAATATGAATCCAAAAGAATCCACAGTAATTACTGAGTAGTCTGTGTTAGTGAAGCAGGCTGTAAATCCATAGCAGTGTAAGGGGTTTGCCTACAACTTGCTCCGGGTTCAAGTTGTGGCTTTGGTATGTTTCTGGGGGCATGTTTTGGGTTCTTCTTTGGCAGCACATCCTGATGTGGCATGGTTTTTGTGGGGTGTGCTTCATCGTCGCCCTTTGCTTCACCGTCCGTGTCTGCTCTGGAATCTGAACTTGGCTCTGAAAGCAATGCAGAAGACGCCGTTCGAGCCGTTGCAACTGGCGTCGGATAAAGATCTTACTCTGAAAGCAGTTTTTCTAGTGGCTATTGCTTTAGCTCGTCGGATCTCAGAGCTTCAAGCATTGTCGTGTTGAGATCCTTTTCTTCAGTTTTTAGAGTATGGAGTGATTTTGCGGATGGTGCTGTCCTTTTTGCTAAAGGTCATATCAGCATTTCATATACATCAGCCTCTTTTTCTTCCTTTGTTTCAGAAGGAGGATTTCCTGGAGAACTTTGCACAGCTGCGGCTATTGGGTGTCTGTAGAGTTCTCCTCTGTTATTTGCAGATGTCTAATGAGTTCCATTGTTCAGATTATCTCTTCATTCTACTTTTGGGGCCCAGGTGGGGCTATGCTGCATCGAAAGCAACTATAGCTTGGTGGCTAAAGGAAGCAGTTGCTTCGGCATACCTCTTGGGGGGAATGGTCTCCACCTGATGCGTTGCAGGCTCATTCGATGCAGGCGCAGTAGGCAGTGTCAGCTGAGACGAGTGTACTCTCTCTGGAGGAGATTTGTCAGGCATCTACTTGGGCTTCACGACATTCCTTTTTGAAGCGTTATAGAATCGACGTGGCTGCGCGGGACAATGCTCGTTTTGGAGTAGCATTTCTGTCCAGGGGACTGGCAGCTTTCCACCCGCTTTAGGGGATTGCTTTTGTTCATCCTAACAGTTTCTTGATTCATCTGCTGCAGAGGTTAGGGAAGGAAAAATTATGTCTTACCTGATAATTTTATTTCCTTTAGTCGCAGCAGATTAATCCAGGATCCTTCCTGAATGTGTCTGCTGCGCTGTAGGTATTTTGCTCCAGATGAGGTTTTTCAGGTACAGTGTGTGTTTTTTGTTTGTTTGTTTGTTTTAAATAAACCACTTTACCTGAAAAACCTCATCTGGAGCAAAGTACGTAGAGTGTGGCAGACACAATCAGGAAGGATCTTGGATTCATCAGGTTCGACTTAAGGAAAGAAAATTAACAGGTAAGACATAATTATTCATTTTACACACATTTCCATTAAATTTGTTTGAAGGAAAAAAATACATTTTTTTGGGATAAGTTTTTCTATTTGGGAGGAGGGGAGAGGGTCAAAGATCCATGAAGAACAAATAAAAATATTGTTTCCCTAAGTGGACTTTTGTTTTTGCAGAGTTTATTTTATGAGGTGTAGCTGATATTCAGATCAGAAAAGGGTTATAGAAAGTTTGATGGCCTGTGTGGTGCCTATGTGGGGATGTGAAAGTGCCCACTCTTACTCTAAGGGCCCTGTTTACTAAGGTGCACTAGATTCCTATGGGTGTCTCTACTGTTAGCATGCACTAAAAATATTAGCGTCAGTGGCGTAGCTATGTGGGCCTGAGGGGGCCTGGGCCCCCGTAAATTTCAGTCGGGACCCCCCTCCCGGCGAACCCGCCCCCGCTGACCGTTCTGCTGCAGAGAAAAGTCTTCTTCCTTGCATGCTACTGACGTCCTGCAGAGAACAGAACTGTTCTCTGAGTCTGACGTCCTGCCTGCACGTACAACGTGCAGGATGTCAGCAGCATGCAAGGAAGAAGACTTTTCTCTGCAGCAGAACGGTCAGAGAGGACGTCGGCTGGCGGGGAGTGGAGTCCCCCGCCAGCAAAACGGAAGGTAGGCGGGGGCGGGTTTGCAGCGGGAGGGGGGTCGGCAGAGACGGGGGGGGGGGGGGGGCGACAATGGCGGCGGGAGGGGGGCGGTGGGGCTAAAATGTGCCCCCTCCCCTCGAGCTCTGGACCCCCCTCCCACGGAAGTCTGGCTATGCCCCTGATTAGCGTGCCTACAACGCAATGTAGTATACAGGCCCCTAAGTGTCTTTGGATCTGTTTCCTTTCTATGTTAATCACTCTGTTTTCATTGTGCCTTTTCATTTAGTTACCAGTGTTTTCCCCCAGATTCTATATAGTGCTACTTGAGTTGAGAACATAAATCCGGTCGTATTCTGGATTTGCGATGCAACTTAATTACCTTAAGTCAATCAGCACCAATAATTGAACTTAAGCAATTACTGACACTAATTGGCTTTAATTAGATTTTACGCGCACAAATGTCTTAAGTGATTTCTATAAAGTGATGCATATAAATTCTAAGACATGGATCTGAACAGGGGGTGTGGCCATGGGGGGAGGCATTGGCATTCCTATAATTTATGTGCACTGTTATAGAATATGCCCATTCCACAAGTAATTTAGGCATCAGCATTTACACCAAGTTTTCATTGGTGTAAATAGTTGTGAATAAATATAGTATATATATATATATATATATATATAGTATCAGAAAATGGTATTGGGGCGTATTCTATAAACTACGCCTAGATTTAGGCATATTTTTTCAGTGTTGATTTTTGTATGCATGATATATAGAATCTAGCCATTGCATCATACTTTTTGGTCTGTTTTAGACTAAAAGAACCAATGTTATAGATATGGAGTTTTTTCTTTAGATTAGTCTGCTGGATAGAGGGTCACAATATATCAATTTTCATATATATATATTCACTTCCAGAATATATTTTAAATTATTTATCAGCTGTTCATACTTATTCACATGATGTGATTATTGATATTATGCTTCCTCTGAAACATCATTTATTTGTTACCCCTTTTATCATGCGTTATTGTTTTTTATGTTAATATTAATTTTATATTCTACATGGTTGTTTGCTGCTCATGTATATTTAGGACTTTTTTTTTATTTATATTAAATTAATTATGATTTGTTTACTTTATCTTTTGTGCATCTTATGTTGTTATCTTAATTTTGTTTTCTTTACATTCAAACAGAGCATTGGACTCCTGACGCAGGCAGTATTGCAAAAGCACGGCCTGTGTCAAGTCATGACTCCAGTTGAACTGCAGATGTGTTGTATTTTATTAAATAGGATGGACTTTTAAGAAACGTTCTCCTTGGATTCCTTTTTTCCTCACTTGTTTCCTGTTGTTTGCTTCACACCCGTGAGGACTTTTTCTCCTTTTCTTCATTGGCATGTGCTAATAGTAACAGTGCACGGCCATTAATGAAAATAATTTTAAAAAGGCATTTTACAGCTGTAGTAAAAATGGCCTTAGCACACGGGAAAGACTCGCATATAAGGGTGTGCTATGGCCATTTCCTATTACAGCTTAGTAAAAGGACTCGTTAACTATCATAGACATGATGTTGACAGTGTAGTGTGGGGAAAAGTATATGGACTGTTTTTTTATTTAAATGAATGAGCCAGCTTGTGTAGACCATTATCAGTAGACACACAGAGTATTGTAAAAAACAGCTTGGAATGAGAAGAAATAGCCTTGTACTAAAAGATGCACACATGGTAAGTGGCCCTGAAAACTGAATCTAGCATGTAAGAAGATGGTGGCCCAACCTGGAGGCCTGCTGGTAATGCAGTTATCTCCACAGCATAAATTAAGATAGGGCTAGATTTGCATCAGAGCTCAACCTGGACCACACACAGTGCCAGATTTATGACCCTCATGCAGATGCCCTTTGCATCTGGAAATGGTCTCTCCCAATGGTGACAGGCATGTGTTGGATCTTGTGGATCACTTGCTCAGCAGAACTGAATATTCCTATGTAATTGTGAATGTTTCTTTTCATTCTGCCAATGTGCATTTCGTAAAAAATAAAAGGGCCCTAGGAAGGCTCTCGTCTAAGCGATTTCTCCTCTCTCCCCTGTCCTCCCCTCCAGTGATTCTTCCCTCCCCTCCCCTCCGTGTCCAGTGATTCTGACCTCCCCTCCATGTGGAGCGATTCTCCTCTGGCCTGCCGTCCCCTCCGTGTCCCACGATTCTGGCCTCCTCTCCATTTCCAGCAATACTCCTCTGCCCTGCTGTCCCCTCCATGTCCCACGATTCTCCTCTTCCCTGCCCTCCCCTCCATGTCCTGCGATTCTGGCCCCCCCTCCATGTCCAGTGATTCTCCTCTGCCCTCCCCTCCATGTCCAGCGATTCTCCTCTGCCCTGCCCTCCCATCCATGTCCTGCGATTCTCCCCTCCCCTCGCCTCCCATCCCCTCCATGTCCAGTGATTCTCCTCTTCCCTCCCATCCCATCCATCAATTCTCCTCTGCCCTGCCCTCCCCTCGATGTCACGTGATTCTGTCCTCCCCTCTGTGTCCAGCGATTGTCCTGTGCCCTGCCCTCCCATCCATGTCCTGCAATTGTCCCCTCGCCTCCCATCCCATCAAAATCCAGCGATTCGCTTCTGCCCTACCCTCCCATCACATCCATGTGCAGCGATTGTCCTGTGCCCTGCCCTGCCCTCCCATCCCATCCATGTGCAGTGATTCTCCCCTTCATGCTTTCATAGGTGAGTCATGGTTCTTTACCCTCTCTAGCCCTTCTTCCCTGCATACGCCTCTAATTCTCTTTCTTGTTCTGTCTCAGCAAGTCTCTAGGAAGTCAGGCCCACTCTGCCCTTTCCCCCCTATCATGTGGCTGGTGTACAGCAGCACTAATTAAAGTAAAAAAAAAAAAACAGGATCCTATTCACTAAACTTCGCACATAGGTAGAAACCTGAAAATAAATAGTTAATACTGGAAAAACATTTGAAAAGCTTAAGTAAAAAAAAAAAATAGGAGGAAAAGACCTCATAAAACTGGAGCGGTTATCTTTGGGTTAACACAAACCATTATTGATTGCATTAATAACTGCTCACAGGTAAAAAAGTAATCATAGGTCAGAAAAACCTCCTTCAAAAAAGATCCCAAACCATTGGTGTCTATTAATGACTATATACCCAAAGTCACCTTAAATGATACTGAATGTGCCCAAAAAATCACACATCTTTATGATGATTCCTCCTTCAAGAAGATTTTTTCTTTCTTTAAGAAGATTTTTCCAAGAAGATATTTCTTCGGCTGTCTGGGTCTGTTACGTTCCTGGGTTCAAGGCTGCGCAATACTTGGTGCATTTAAATTTTTTTTCCTGTGCCTAGATCAAAAGAGAAAAAATGATTTGTGGCAACTTGCTCCTTTTGTTTTGTGGAATGCAGTAGTTTATTATAAAAATGCACTTAATATTGTTTATTATTACTATTTAAAAGAAAGATATTAAATAATGAGCTACCTTCATACAGAATCCAGAGTCAGTCTAAATGTGCCACCATTTTCCAGTTCTCATTAAACAAATGAGATCTACATGAAATAAAATATTTATTTTTATTATTTTGACTTATGAAAATCACTTGTCCCTGAAACATGCTCAAAACAGAATAATCCATTTGTACAAGAGAGATGAGGTGAAGATGATTCCTTGTGTCCCAATGAACTTTTACTTCCAATTTTTATACCACCAGGCTTCCCAAGGCAGCTTACAACAACAGTTAAGAACCCATTAGTAAAGAGGATATCCTCACTAAAATTTGTCCATGTATTACTGTAGTGTATAGAACAGTGTAGAAAAATTAGCACAAAATACAGCATTTGTGCTGTTTCCACCAGCTACAATAATTTTTGAAGATGTTTTAGTGATATTCAGTTTTGATTTTGTGATATTTATATCGAAGCAAAGGAGTAGTATGATCAATTTCATTCCTTTAAAAACTACTTAGCACACTCTTTCCTCTCCTGTTGAACCAAATCCAGCAAGTATAGATACATCATTGTTTCTAACCTTCCACAAAGCATACCGTCAGTTTTGCCTTCCTGTAGCTATTATCACATGTATGTACCACTCTGTTTTTATGTTCTCATCTTAGACATCTGTGTCATGGTAATTACTATTATATTACTATCCCAGGCGTACATACTGTTACCTATTTATATTCTCCATTGCAGTCTCATGCCTGGTTTTACCATTCTACTACTACTACTATTTAGCATTTCTATAGCGCTACAAGGCATATGCAGCGCTGCACAAACATAGAAGAAAGACAGTCCCTGCTCAAAGAGCTTACAATCTAATAGACAAAAAATAAAGTAAGCAAATGAAATCAACTAATGTGTACAGGAAGGAGAGGAGGGTAGGTGGAGGCGAGTGGTTACAAGTCAAAAGCAATGTTAAAACTACAACTACATATAGGTTAGCTTATAACTTTTTAGACAGACATTCATACTGCAATTCATATTTAATTTTAAACCCTCCCCCTTTTTCTTCTGCTTTTACTGGATACTCCTTGTTTTTGCCAACAGTTGTTTTTATCACAACTCTTCTGCTGTACGATTCCTTAGTGTGGCTGTGCCACATGAACTTTATCTTACCACAACATCACTTTATATTTGTTTACACCGGAGTCTGTAACGCCTCTCTGGTACTATGTAAGCCACATTGAGCCTACAAATACATGGGAAAATGTGGGGTATAAATGTAACAAAATAAATAAATAAAATTTACTGCATATGTATGTAAGCTTTTTTGTAATTTTCTTATTTATATATATTTTTATTATGTATACACGCTTTTTATGTACATGTATTTATTAGTTGTGATTACAATTTCCTGAGGCAGGCACTATTGCCAACATGGTGCTGTGTCTAGTCAACTTTAATAAAGGACCTCTTTTATACATCACCTCATCTCCCTTGGTCTTTGGACGAGTCTTGTTGATCACGCTACTCCCTTGCTTCCGTATTGTCCTCACCTTAGAGCAGATCCTGTTTCTCCACTTCGGTGGCTGATCCTTAATATGATACTTATATCTAGGGTTACGGCTCCAGAAAAAGGAGGACACTGATCCAGTCTGGGCTTGATTCCATTGAAAGCAACATCTGCATATGGGATGTTTTCAAATAAATTAAAAAGCTGTCAAATAAATTTAAAAAACATCTTTAGTCCTCCACCTTTCAAGGCACTGCCTATCCAACTGGAACAGCTTTTGACTTTTTACAGATGGACCACGTATTGGCAGCCCCTTATAGTATTGTTTTCAATAGTGTTTGCTATTGTTTTGGGTGAACTAAAACGGCGTCAAGCTCCGCCTACTCGCTTTAGCTCATATAATGGGATGGACTAGATAGGTTCATAGGTTCATTTCGTCTCCTGTTCGTCCAACCTCCTTGGATGCAGCAGCTGATAATCTTTACTTTCTTATGGGTGTATCAAGGTGGCGGCTGCGGGTTGGGGGAGACATAGTCAGTCTGGTGACGTCAGGCCGTCACCTGCTCTTTTTCCACCTCCTTTCTTGGAGCGTCCGGGGTGATCGCCTCAGTCCTCCCAGCCTACAGATGGCGAAAACCTGGCTTTGACCATAGACCCGGACCTGCTTTGGTGATGTGATGACTAGTGTTCCTGAATCCCGGCAGTCCTTGCGGCAGTAGTGCGCAGTCGTCGCACGTTCCGTTTCTCTAACGGCGGCCGTTGGGTGACTGGAACTCTTCAAGTGGACGCTGAAGCGCCGAATTAGCCGCAATCATGCCGCGGATTATGATAAAGGGCGGGGTGTGGCGCAACACCGAGGTACTGAGCTCTTGTCTCTCTTTTATGTATCTGGGCTCCCGGCCTCAGGTGTTATGTGTCCAAGTTTGGTGGTTCCTCTCGTTTGTGACGGAGTTGCGCACAGAGTTTAGTGCTTAGCCTGACTCTCTCCGGGGATTGTTCTGGTTCTTATTCTGTGAAGGACTTAAAACAACATGGAAAGGGCCGGTTCAGCCCCCCTCCCCCAATTGTAAACATAAACAGCCTTGCGCTGTCAGAGGTGATCTACAAAGCATCTTCTCTTTCGCTGACCCTTCTTTGGTTTTGATGTCATATTGTAGGGGTGGGCGTTAAAAAAAATCTATGCTTCTATAGTATTGAAATACACCTTTGACCGGGGCAGGACTGGTCTGAAGTCACCCTCCAGGAAATGGATCTTTAGTACTTCTGTGGAGGGCAAAGTGTAAAAACTGGGAAAGGGCAGGGTTTTTTTTTTTAGTCTTAATATTTTTATTGATTTTGTAATAAAGAGAGAACACTAATAATTGTACAACAATATGATATTTAAATTGAGTTAAATAAAAGAGACACCTTAAAGTATGTAAGCAGTATAAAGTTCATGCATGTGACACAGATGGTAATAATATACATGAAAAAAAGAAAAAGTACAATATACACCTCTTCACATCTTCAAAATAGGATAATGTAAGCGGCATAATGTAAGCCACATTGAGCCTGCAAAGAAGTGGGAAAATGTGGGATACAAATGCAATAAATAAATAAATGGAGCCCATTTTTCTTTATACAAAGCATATCGAGATGTGGTTTTTTTTAGCAAAATATGTTTCATATTTATAGGTTTGAAACAAAAAAATTCCACCATTCTTGATAAGTAGCTTGAGCAGGGACTGGCTCTCTATGTCAAATGGGCAGTGCTGCTTGCGTCTGGTAGCACTATATAAATGCTATTAGTAGTTGTAGTATTAACAAGCAAACATTCATTAGTCTTTAAAATGGGTCTAAAACACTGATCTTGAAGTATTACATATTTATATACTATTGGACCAGAAAGGTGGAATATATCTACTAAATCGGACCATATATCCTGGCAAAATGTTTGAATACATATGCAGGGGGTCACGTGATGCCTGCTACCTAAGCGGCAGCAAAACGAGGAGGCTCCGCACCCTACCTGCTAATATCAGCAATTTAAGCAAAACTGGATAGCTCTGAACGGGGGAAAAGTGCTGGGGACTAAGGCTAGAGCCACTAGGAATCCATAACAAGGTGGCTATCTAAGGCATGCCCTCAAAAGCACAAAAAAAACCGCCGAACATCCCGAAGAGCAGCGTGTCTAAAATGGCGGAACCGCAACATCAAATACCAACGACTTCAGCGCTCCTGCCGGAATGGACTCAGGAGATCTCTCGTTCGGTGTCTGCTGCCTTGGCGGACAAACTGAACAAGCTACAGTCGGCGGTCGATGAAATAAATGAAAAGTTCGACACACATGCGGCCCGTATCAGCGAGGTGGAGCAACGAATCTCTACACGGGAAGATGAAGCACGGAATACCGCTGTGCAGATGGCTGCTCTCCAGAAGGAAATGGATGCTATGCGGGAGCGGGTGGAAGAGCAGGAAAACCGCTCTCGCAGAAACAACCTGCGGGTCATAGGGCTACCAGAAACGGTAAAAGATCAGAGCCTCTATGATTTTTTTGCTAGATGGCTCCCAGAGCGACTGGGACTGGATATTCAGGAAGGCCCCTACTGCTGTGATAGAGCGCATCGAATTGGACCAAGGGGAGAGAACATTGCTAGGCCCCGCACAGCGATCGCTCACTATACGAGCTGGCAGGCAAAAGAGCGTATTTTGAAAGCGTCCAGAACAAGGGAGGCACTGGAATATGAAGGGCATCGGCTGCTGCTGTTTAACGACTACTCTGCCAGAGTGGCACTTATGCGGAAGGCAATGGCGCCCACGTGTTCCGCGCTTTATAAACAAGGAGTAAAATTCGCCTTGCAATACCCAGCTAAGCTACGAATATGGTATGAGGGCAAGGTCCTGGTACTATCGGAAGCGGCAGAGGCGAAGGCCTTCCTGGAGACCTGCAAGCAAACCAAAAACCGGGCCCAACACGAGCCGGAACAGAGAGCGGAAGGGGAAGGAGAAAACGGGAGAGGAGACCATCGAATCTAAATGAGAGGCCTTAACGGGGCATCGTGGACTTGGAGTTGAATGGCGGAACATTACTTAGACCTAAAAATGAACAGCTAAAATCGAAGTCCCACTGCTTAATTAAGAGCCAATGGAAGCAGACGGAGTGGTAGAAATGGATGCCCACAGGGAGTTCTTATATCACAGTAATGTAGGAGAAACTACTGGGCCCTACTGCTCTGCTCAGCCAGCACATCGTGGACTCGAAGCTGCAGGGTAAAGCATTACTTTACTGCCTTAAATTTGGGAGTTTGGAGCGGAGAGAGCCAGTGGGCAGATAAATATGGAACAAAAACGACAAAAAAACACCAAAAAAAAAAAAAAAAAAACATGTGTTGGTTAATAATATGTATATGCTACTTAGATACTGTTGACAGTAGTTGGAGAAACAAACAAATAGTTGTATAGAGAAAGTTCCTAGGTATTAATGTTTATAACATCCAGTTTTGCATGAATACTTGGATAATAAGGAAAGACGGGGGGGGTGGGGGTTGAGTCCTCTTTGGGCTGTACTGGGTAGGTGAAGGATGAGGACCAATAATAAGGGGGAAGGGGAAGAGGAAGGGGGGGAGGGACAAGGGAGGAAGGGGCGGGATGGGAAATTGTATGGTACTAAGGGTATGAATGTATTGGATGTCAGAGGGGAAAGGAGGATAGAGGGTTGGAGAAGGATTTTGATGATTGAAACTGTGAGACATGTGGGGCACAGGGTGACTGCATTGTGGAAGCAGCAAAGATATGGGAACACCATCTGGGAGGCTGGCACACACAGTTTCCGACCTTGCGGGCCCGGCTGGGAGGCTGACAAGGTATGTCAAAATGACACTCAGGTCAATAGGCATCTGTGTCTGGGATATGGGTAGTCTTAAAATTATAACACTTAACGTGGATGGCATACACTCCCCTATTAAACGCACCAAAATCCTTTCTTGGTTAAAAAGAGAAAAAGCTGATATTGCATATCTCCAAGAAACCCACCTTACAGCCTCAGAACATCAAAAGCTAAAGAGGGGATGGGTTGGAGAAATTAGTTACTCAGCATATAATTCCAGGCAGCGGGGGGTGGCAATTCTAATACATAAACAAATCCCATTTCACTGTCATAAGGTGATCCAAGATAAGAAGGCAGTATGTGTTAGCCATGGGTGAATTATGGGGACAACAAATTCTCTTTTGTAACATATATGGACCCAATGTATACTCCCATAGATTCTTCTCAGACCTTGTGGCAAGAATAATACCTTACTCTAATTACCAGATTGTAATGGGAGGGGATTTTAATATAGTAGCAGACCCCACCAATGACTGCAAACCTATGAAAATGAGGGTGCGGAGCTGGGAAGATAGAGGGATCCCCTTTGTGACATCCCAGCTAGGGTTGGTAGACATCTGGCGGCTGTTGCACCCCCAAGATGGGGAGTATACGTTTTACTCACACCCACATAAGGTATATTCGAGACTGGACTACTTATTGGTGGCACCTTCCCTGGTACCAAAAATTGTGAAAGCAGAAATAGCAGATAGCGCACTTAGCGATCACTCGGCAGTTTCGATGGCGGTATCTTTTGCAGCGGAGCCGGGCGAAAAGGTGTGGCGGCTCCCACCCTACCTTTACCAGGATAAGGAGTTTAGAGAATTTCTGCGCCTTAAATGGTTAGACTATCAAACACATAACAACACGCCAGAGGTCAATGCTAGCACCTATTGGGAGGCATCCAAAGCTGTTATGAGGGGGTACATCATTGCATATGTGGCAGGCAAGAAGAAAAAAAGAGAGGCGGATTTGTTGCGGCTCTCACAAGAATACCATCATATCAGGAGGGCACATATGCAGAATATAAATGACACGCACAAGGTGCAGCTGACCCATCTTAAAAAACAGATTGATGTCATATTACAGGCAAGAGCAGAGAGGGATATCTACTACCAGCGGTTTAAACTGTTTAAATGGGGCAGTAAAGCGGGAAGGCTACTGGCAAATCTGGTGAGACCCCCACGTAAAAGGCAATTAATCTTTTCTATAAAGAATGCTCGGGGAGAGGTATTCACTAATGAACATCAAATTAGGCAGCAGTTCATTCAATATTATAGCTCTCTGTACCAGGAGCGGGAATATGATGCTGTTCAGACAACAGCCTTTTTTCAGGGGTTACAGATACCAAAACTGACAGGGCCGCAATTGGATTCTTTAAATGGGCCTATGACGGAGAAAGAAATACGGACAGGTATAAAAACGCTAAAACTTACTAAGGCACCAGGGCCCGATGGGTTTGGCCCTGAATATTATCGAATATTGAGTGACCTGGTGGCTCCTCCACTGAAGGCATGGTTTAATGGAATTGTGGGAGAGGGTTTGACTATACAGCATAATGAGGCGCATGTGGTGTTATTACCGAAACCTGGCAAGGATGTGGAACAGGTGGGTTCATACCGACCAATATCCTTGTTAAACCAAGATATAAAGATTTTAGCGGCCATACTGGCTAGGCGGTTGAATCAGGTACTACCCGAGTTAATTCATGAGGACCAGGTGGGCTTTGTGCCAGGTCGTCATGGCTCTATGAACATAGTGCGAGCTATGATGGCCATTCACAAATTCCGGGGAGAGGGGGGGCTGGAAGTTATAGCTGGGCTTGACATGGAGAAGGCCTTTGATAGTATATCTTGGCAATACCTATTCGAGACCTTGGGTCAATTCGGAATGTCGGGCCCGGTAGTATCTTGGATTGAAGCCCTCTATAGAAGCCCTATGGCCCGACTGATGGTAAACGGGAAGCTTACTGAGCGGTTTTCTCTGGGCAGGGGTACCAGACAGGGATGTCCCCTCTCCCCACTTCTCTTTCTATTGGCAATCGAGCCATTGGCCATAAAAATCCGTAGCACAACGCAGATACGGGGCATCCAAGTGAGAAATAAGGAGTATCGGCTGAACTTATTTGCTGATGATATCTTATTATATTTGGCAAATGGCCCCAGAGATCTGCCTAGGGCCCTTGAGTTAATTAGGGACTTTGGAGATGTATCAGGACTGAGAGTGAACTGTGCCAAATCCGAGTTACTTCCGCTATCAGGAATAGAGGGTGATCCCGGGATGGAGGGACTACCCATAACACCAGTCAAGGGGGCGATGAGATATCTGGGGGTTTTTCTTAGCACCAATACAAAACTTTTCTACAAGAAAAACGTGATTAATCAGATAGAAAACATCAGACAATTGTGCGATAAATGGAAAGACCTACCACTCTCCCTGATGGGCAGAATAGCTTTGGTAAAAATGATTCTTCTCCCAAAAATTCTTTACCCTATACAGGCAGCACCTATATGGGTACTAAGAAAAGAAGAACGACTGTTTCGGTCAATTATTAGGAGCTTCATTTGGAGAGGGAAAGGGGCAAGAATAAGTCAGACTAAACTCTCACTAAGGAAGGAGAAGGGTGGGCTAGGCCTCCCAGACCTCCGTATGTATAATGTCGCAGCGCTAATGCGCTTCATCTACGAGGGCATTATAGGGCAGCAGAGGTACCTACCAGAGCGGGGGATGGAGATCTGGAGTAGACCCTGGTCATTTACTAACTTAATTCATGGGGGCGCCAGTGGCGACATCAATATCACTGATAGGAGAGAGCTTCTGGGACCTATGCGAAGAGCTTGGGGGTGGTGGAGGAAGCGTCAGCAGAGAACGCCTGATGTCTCACCCTTTATGAGCCTAGTGGGCAATGAGGCATTCCCACCTGGGATGGGTAGAACAGCATTCACAAAGTGGAGAGATAATGGATGTAGGATCTTGGGACAACTACTGGAAAGTGACACAGATACTTTTGACACATTTGACAGGGTAAAGGAGAAATGGGACCTGACGAACAAAAATCTGTTACAATATTTTCAAATCAGACATTACTGGGCTACCATCAAATCAAAGTATGGGGAAGCATGGACATGGGGCCAGCTAGACAGAATCCTCCTTAAGATTCCATACCAACTAAATAGTTTGTCGACCTGGTATAGAGTGCTAAATGAACACCGGCGGGAGGAGGAAATAAGGATATTGATAGTTAAATGGAATGCAGAATTGGGTACCAAATATACCGAGCAAACATTCCAGAAACTATTTACAACATTGTATGACATGGTTAAGGCTGCTGACTTGCAGGAGACGCAATACAAGATCTTACACAGGGCGCACATATCCAGGGCAAAAGGGGCAAAGATGGGATTATGGACTGATAATCGCTGTATTAAATGCCAGGGGGCGGAGGGGACGCTGCTACACTCTTTTTTGGAGTGCCCGGAGCTGGTGTTGTGGAATGAGGCTATACAGCTGCTTAATAATGTGGTGCAGAAAACTCTGACCTGGGATTATGCAACCCTGCTGCTCGGAGAACAATCACTCTTAATTGGGCAGGGTCTAACTCAACCATATAGGAGGCTGGTATATGTTTCCCTCTTGTTGGTAAAAAAAACAATACTACAGTTCTGGGGCACTGTAGAGGGTGCATTAGGAGCGGCATGGAAAATGAAAATGAGGGAGGTAGGCACACACGAGAAGCGAATTTATTCTAAGGCTAGCAAACCAGAGATCCGCAGGTATGTCGCGCTGTGGGAGACATGCTTACAATTACTCACATGAAGGGATACTAGGAGAAGGAGAATGTAGGGATGAATGAGGGGGGGGGGGAGGGAGGGTATGAAAGTTGAGAAGTGGACTGGAATATTTGATGGAGTGTAAGGCACTATGAATGGGGGGATTAAGTATCAAAATGCAATGCGGGTTGTACCAAAGATTTTCAGATAGATATAACTGTTGAATATAAATATGGACTGGTGACGTTGGAATGTACATGGGACAGTGATGTTTGTACTTGGCATTTACAACTTGTTATTGCGTGAATAAAAATATATATAAAAAAAAAAAAAGAATACATATGCAATCGAATGTAATATGCTTAAGAGTACCTTGTTGGGATTGACAAGACCAACATAAGTTGGAAATAGAAGAGTTAATCATACGTGACATAAGAGGTGTCCATAAGGATCTATGAGTGAAGAAATATAGAGATTGTGTTATTGAGGAGGATCTGGAGCATTTAAATAAAGAACTTCATACCTGCTCCCAAGATTTGTCGGTGATAGATTGCTGAATATTCTCTTCCCCACATTTTTGTAAGCCCACACATTTAGTAGGAAAGTTGTTTAAGATGAATTTGTATATATGGGATGCAACATATCCATAGAATTGAAATTGCTTGAAAATATTAATAATCTCAGGAGTATGGGACAACTTTTGCATTTGTAATTTACTCTTCCTCAACATTGTATTAAGCTGTAACCATTGATAAAAGTGAGTATCTTAACAAAGAGAATTCAGCTTTCATAACTGAGAATGATTTCCAAGTGTGATTATTTACATCAGTGAATTCATTGAGATCCCATATACCTATGCATTGCCATTGTGACCAAGAGGTTTGCTTTTTATTAATTACAAATTTCGGTTTATTCCATATAGGTATACATGTGGTGCTGTCTCAGGATACAATCATCTGCTTATCAAAAGAGGATATTAATTTATGAGTAGTGTTAATGATAGGATTCAAGGCAATGCTTTTGGGAAGGTGCATGCCAATTAAATGAGTGTACCAGCGGATCTGTAATAAATTGTTCAAAAATTAACCACCTAGGTAAAGAGGTAGTGGAAGGAGAGATCCGCTCAAAGCCCTGACGAATAATGAAGGCTTTATGATATGTTAAGAGATCAGGAAACCTTACCCCACCCTGCAATTTTGGAAGCTTTAGCTTATCTAAGGAGATTCTGGGTGTCCTAAGATCCCATAAAAAATTAGAGAGCAGTTTTTCTAGCTTTTTATAAAAAGAGCTAGGAAAGATGAGAGGAATCATGCTTAAATATATGTAATTTTAGGTACTATCATCATTTTAATAGTGTCAAGCCCAGTGGCATAGCCAAGGGTGGGCTTGGGTGGGCCCAGGCCCATCCACTTTGGGTTCAGGCCCACCCAGTAGCAGCATACCTATGATGTGGCTGGCAGGGATCCCCAAGCCCCACCAGCCGAAAACTCCCAACAAGTGTCCCTCCTGCATACCTTGTAAGTAGCAGATCTTCACCTGCAGTGAGCAGTGACATACATACTGCTCACACTGGCCCCACAGCCTTCCCTCTGATGTAATTCTGCCTAGGTGGAAACAGGAAGTTGCATCAGAGGGAAGGGTGTGGGGCCAACATGAGCAGTGTGTATTAGTTGCTGCTCGCTGCTGGTGAAAATATGCTGTTTAAAAGGTATATGGAAGAGGGGGGATGTTTGAGAGACCTTATGGCATGCAGGCGAGAGAAGGAGAGACGAAATCACCTGTGGGACGGGGCGAGGTTCTTCTGCCCACCCATCTTGGGCCCAGGCCCACCCAAAATTGAGTGTCTGGCTACGCCCCTGGTCAAGCCTACTGCCCACCATGATAAATTGAGCGGAGACCAAGATGAGAGGGAACTTTCAACTTTAGCTATAATCATCAGAGTTGAGTTTAATAGTGGTAGGGAGGTCTCTATCAAAAAGAACGCCTAGATATTTGATAGAGGAGACTACCCACTTAAGGGGGTAACCATGCATCATTTAGAGGCATTAGCTCAGTTTTATCCCAGTTGATTTTATATCCTGACAGCCTTGAAAATTGGGGAAAGGGCAGTTTTATGTTTGTTTTGATTCCAGCAAGGCTCATCTTTCCCTTGTTTTCTATGCATTATAGAGTAGAAGTGGGATTGGAGGAGATGAGATGACAAGTTCTTGTATAGACTTTTAGGTACTGGCATATACAATAATTTAGCGCTATACAAATTCTAATAATAATAATAATAAGTTGACCAGGAGAGCCAAGTACATCTTTGTCTGCCTTCCTAGGAAGAATCGAGTCCTTGTCAAAGGAAATTGAGAATGAATTACTTTATATGAACTGGTGTTCTAAATGTCCACAACATTTCTTTGGGGAACATACACTGTAGTTCTGTCTAATCCAATACTTCTCAAATATTTATGCAGTATGATCCAATTTTTTACATGACTCCAGGTGATGAAAAAGACTCCCACTTAATCTCTTTCATTCACTTCCTCCTTCTTCTACATATACAAAGTACAAAGGCAGCAGCAGTCAGCACAGGGCCCTATGTGTTGACAGACCCTTGTATTCTACACAATTTTCCAGGCTAACAGGAAGTTTACACAGGATGAAGGGGCAGGATCTGGCTCACAGACCCCATAGTGACTACCACTAATTAACTCCTGGGAGAATTCTGGACCAAATTCGGCATTGTTTGTAGAGTTTTTGTGCAGAAATTTCCCATCATACTGTCTGAAATTCTCTCCTCAGACTCTAGCTCCCTCCCTAGTTTCTTCTCGCCTCCAACTGCCATTCTGTCTCCCTCTAAATCTCAACAATTCTGTCTGTCCCCCCCACCAAGTCTTTACCCACATGCAGCATCCACAATTCTCATTCTTCCTCCTCCCAGGCACATATCTCTACCACACTCCTACCTCTTATTTTTTTTCTCCTTCTATCTCCAGTTATTATCTCTCGCTCTCTCCATGGCATACCCTCAAAATTGATCACCCCCCACACACACACACCAGTGGTACACTATGAGCTTATTCTATCCCCACACCCAAGGTACAATCTTGGCTTCTCTGTCACTTTTCCCATCCTCATAGTGAATATTTTTTCTCTGTCCCCCCCAACCCCAATCCTCATGCTACTCTTTGCTCTGCTTGGCCTTCCTTTCCCCATGGCGCACTCTAGCCTTGCCAGCTCCTCTCCCCTTCCATATAGTGCACTCTTACCTTGCTCGGCCCCCCTTTCCCTGTGGCACACTCTCACCTTGCTCAGCTCGCCCTTTCTGTGATAAGCTCTCGGCCTGCCCCTCTCCTCCCCATGGTACACTCAGAAACTGAGGAGAGACCTGATGCCAGCACCTTCACAGAATTCTGCACAGGATGAGCCACAATAGAGGTCCAGTGAGTGGGGAGCAGTCCTGCTTCTGTAACACCTGGAACAACTGAATTGATCTAACCAGTTTCCATCTGCTACCTGAATTTGTTTTGTGGCAGTGTGAGTCCCATATACTTTTCTAAGACTTATGTAACATAGTACACATGGCAGATAAAGACCACAATAGTTTATTTGTCTGTCCAAATTAGATTCATTCTCTTGCTAGATATGTGCATATAAAATTAATGAATTGAGTCCAGTACTGACTTTCCACTTGCCCACAACTACCACTTCACCATATATTTCCCATGCTCATATGTCTGCTGTGTAGGGTTGTAACCTCATTATCTGATCAGGTTTGAAAGCACATTTGTTGGGACATAGTGACCAACCTTATAATTGCTTCCAATCTCTTTGCTCCATCCATTCCTACCATAATTACCTAGGAGGGCTGCTGGACCTGGGTGGATGGAGGAGAGGGAAGGGAGAGAGAAGAAATGCTGGGCATGGAGGGGAGGGAAGAGTGAGGAAGGAGATGAGGGAAAAGGAAGAGAGGAGAAAAACTGCACATGGATGAAGAAAATAGGCAGAAGCTGGATCCACTGGACAGTCAAATCTGCGGAGGACCCAGCTTTTACTTACGGATGTAGGGCAAGAAATGAAGAAGAAAGGCGGAAAGTAAAGAAATAAATGGAAAGGAAGCCCTAGAAACGGAGTTAAGAGGACAGATAGCATCAGAATCAGATACTGGGCCAGCATGATCAGAAAAACAAAGTCACCAGACAACAAAGGTAGAAAAAAATCATTGTATTTTAATTTTAGTGTCTGGAATATGGCCACTTTGAGAATTTACATCTGTCTTATTTTGCACTGGGTATACTGGAACTATAACAGCTCACAGAAATTACTTATAATGAAAAAAAATCACGTTATTCTTTTCTTCTATATTAGCATAATATTTTCAGTGATGTCTGTTTATATGCGCCATGGCTATGTGTAAGTAAGTATACATAGGAAATCAAATATGTTAGTGTTTAACTTTAAAAAAGGAGACTATGATAAAATGAGAACGGTGAAAAGAAAACTTAGAGGAGCAACTGCGAGGGTCAAAAATTTACATCAAGGGAAGGGAAATGGGACTTGATATACCGCCTTTCTGTGGTATTTTGCAACTACATTCAAAGCGGTTTACATATATACAGGTACTTATTTTGTACCTGGGGCAATGGAGGGTTAAGTGACTTGCCCACAGTCACAAGGAGCTGCAGTGGGAATTGAACCCAGTTCCCCAGGATCAAAGTCTGCTGCACTAACCACTAGGCTACTCCTCCACAAGCGTGGATGCTGTTCAAAAACACCATCCTGGAAGCCCAGTCCAAATATATTCCGCGTATTAAAAAAGGACGACAGAAGACCAAATGACAGTCGGCATGGTTAAATAGTGAGTTGAAGGAAGCTATTAGAGCTAAAAGAAAATCCTTCAGAAAATGGAAGAAGGAACCGACTGAAAATAATAAAAGGCATAAGGAATGTCAAGTCAAATGCAAAGCGCTGATAAGGAAAGCTAAGAGGGACTTTGAAAAAAAGATTGTGTTGGAGGCAAAAACACATAGTAAACATTTTTTTTAGGTATATTAAAAGCAGGAAGCCAGCAAAAGAATCGGTTGGGCCGCTAGATGACCGAGGAGTAAAAGGGGCGATCAGGGAAGACAAAGCCGTAGCAGAGAGATTAAATGAATTCTTTGCTTCAGTCTTCACCGAGGAAGATTTGGGTAGGATACCAATGCTGGAAATGGTATTCGAAGCTGTCAAGTCGGAGAAATATAATGAATTCTCTGTAAACCTGGAGGATGTAATGGGGCAGTTCTACAAACTGTAGAGTAGCAAATCTCCTGGACCGGATGGTTTTCATCCCAGAGTACTGATAGAACTGAAAAATGAGCTTGTGGAGCTATTGTTAGAAATATGTAATTTATCCTTAAAGTCGAGTGTGGTACTGGAAGATTGGAGGGTGGCCAATGTAACGCCGATTTTTTTAAAAAGGTTTCAGAGGAGATCTGTGAAATTATAGACCAGTGAGTCTGGCGTCGGTGCGGGGCAAAATGGTAGAGACTATTATTAAGAACAAAATTACAGAGCATATTCAAAAGCATGGATTGATGAGACAAAGTCAACATGGATTTAGTGAAGGGAAATCTTGCCTCACCAATCTACTACATTTCTTTGAAGGGGTGAACAAACGTGGATAAAGGGGAGCCAGTTGATATTATGTATCTGGATTTTCAGAAGGCGTTTGACAAAGTACCTCATGAAAGACTCCAGAGGAAATTGGAGAGTCATGGGATAAGAGGTAGTGTTCTATTATGAATTAAAAACTGGTTAAAAGATAGAAAACAGAGAGTAGGATTAAATGGTCAGTATTCTCAAAGGAGAAGGGTAGTTAGTGGGGTTTCCTAGGGCTCTGTGCTGGGACTGCTGCTTTTTAACATATTTATAAATGACCTAGAGATGGGAGTGACTAGTGAGGTAATTAAATTTGCTGATGACACAAAGTTATTCAAAGTCGTTAAATCGTGGGAGGATTGTGAAAAATTACAAGCGGACCTTACGAGACCGGGAGACTGGGCATCTAAATGGCAGATGACGTTTAATGTGAGTAAGTGCAAAGTGATGCATGTGGGAAAGAGGAACCCGAATTATAGCTAGAATGCAAGGCATACGATGAAGCTACAATGTAGTAAATTTAAAATGAATCGGAGAAAAACTTTCTTCACTCAACGTGTAATTGAACTCTGGAATTTGTTGCCAGAGAATGTGGTAAAGGCAGTTAGCTTAGTGGAGTTTAAAGAAGGTTTGGACTGCTTCCTAAAGGAAAAGTCCATAGACCGTTATTAAATGGACTTGGGGAGAATTCACTGTTTCTGGGATAAGCAGTATAAAATGTTTTGTACATTTTTGGGATCTTGCCAGGTATTTGTGACCTGGATTGGCCACTGTTGAAAACAGGATGCTGGGCTCGATGGACCTTTGGTCTTTCCCAGTACGGCAATACTTATGTACTTATGATTGTGCCAGTCTATTGTGTTTTTTAGTGTCTTCCCCTTAGACTATTGTAACAGTCTACAATGGCCTTCCTAAAGCTACTCTCAGACTGTCCAAAACACAGCCATCTGTCTGTGCCCGTAAGTCCGATCATTTCTCCCCACTCCTCGCCCAGCACCATTGGCTTCCTACACCTTTCCATGTATAGTTCAAGATCCATACCTCAGCCTTTCTCACTGGGAACCCCCCTTATCTCTCTGCTCTCATTTCCCCCCACATTCCCTTATGTCCCCTCCGCTCTGCCAAACCTTAACAGCAACCAAAAAACAGTATTTCTCTCAATGCATTACACAGGCTGCTAATTCAACCAAGCAGTTCAGTATAGTAAACAGCCTACTGCAGTCCCAACAGAACCAGCTTGCCCAGTCTAAACTGAACTGCAATGATTTTGCTGCATACTTTGCCAATAAAAGTAAAAGTCTCCGCCAGGATTCACAGGCAATCCCACCCAGTCCCCAACCAGTCAACCAGGGGTGCACAAACACGCCGCCTCCTCACAGAGACAGATGGGACACTTTTATCCCAATGACGGAGGAGTGCCTTGACAAAATCCTAAGAGACCTTTGACCAACTACCTGCTCCCTCGATCCTTGCCCATCAAAGATAGTGCCACAGGCAAGTGGGTCATTCCATGCTAAGTGGTCTAAAATATAAAAAAAAAACAGTTCCCACCATCATGTTCTCCAATTTTGTTCAAATTTTATCTGTTGCGTGAGTCCGGTGTTAAACGAAGTTTCCCAAAATTTGAGGCCTCTAACTGCAATAGTTGCAGATCTAGACCCCCTTTTCTGAAAGGTTGTCAGTCCATGAGTACGCGACATTTACCAAAATGCAATTTTTGGGGTCTAATAAAATCGAAACACATTTATAAGAATGGCTAAAAAATTCAAATCCTGTACAGTTTTTGATGCTAATTCCGATGAAATACATTTTAACATTATGGATGCAAAATCCAGTCAAACAAGTTGACTCAAAATGTGCATCAAAATTGGTCACGGCTCATCGGCTAAACACAACAAACTTTGCTTGAACCCAAGTAAAACCGAGCTTCTCTGGGTCCCCGACACAATTGGATACATACCTGACATCAAAATCCCTTTTGGGAAGTACGAACTCCCCCTCAAATCACAAGTCAGGAACCTTGGAATACAGTTAGATTCAACACTAACGATGATTCCCCAAATCCAAGCAACCTTCAAGAGCTGCTTCTACTATTTGTGACAGCTATGCTGCCTCTCTCCTTATATCGAGAAGGTAAATCTTATCCCAATTGTACATGCCATGATAACATCAAGACTGGATTACTGCAATGCACTATACAACGGTCTGACTACAAAGGGCCTGCACCAGCTCCAGTTGATTCAGAATGCAGCAACAAGACTCATTGAAGGTTGCAAACGACTTGACCATATCACACCATTTTTGCAAAACCTTCATTGGCTACCAGTACAATACAGGGCTAAATTTAAAACTCTAGGCCCTGAAAGGAAATGGTCCTGAGTACCTGAAAAATAGGATGATCCTGCACACACTGTCAAGGACACTAAGGTCCTCCCAAGGACTTTCACTAACCACACCCTCTCCAAAAGACATTACACAATGTGATACCTGCAAGCGAGCCTTCTTAGGTGTAGCCCCCACACTCTGGAATGGACTGCCTGAAAGGCTCCACTTAACACAAGACTATCTCTACTTCAGGAACCAGGTGAAAGCTTGGCTCTTCAACCAGGCCTTTAATGGAAGAAGTAACTAACTTGTTAGTCTCAATCATATACACAAGGAGTGACATGGGCTGCACATACTGCAGCAGGACATGTTCATCCACTCCTACCCTAGCTGAGATAATATTTAACCACTAGGAAAAAAGGCCCGTTTCTGAAACCAATGAAACGGGCGCTAGCAAGGTTTTCCTCAGAGTGTGTATGTTTGAGAGAGTGTGTGTGAGAGTGACTGTGAGAGAGAGAGAGAGTGAATGTGCGAGTGTGTGTGTGATAATGAGAGTGTGTGCCATGGGCCCCCCCTCCCTCCCTTCCTCCCAGTTCCAGTGTCCCCCTTCCCTCCCTCTGATTTCCAGGGTCGTCCCCTCCCTCCCTCCGAGTTCCAGGGTCGTCCTCCCCCTCCCTCCCTCCGAGTTCCAGGGTCGTCCTCCCCCTCCCTCCCTCCATGTTCCAGGGTCGGCCTTCCCCTCCCTCTGAGCTCCAGGGTCGTCCTCCCTCCGAGCTCCAGGGTCGTCCTCCCTCCGAGCTCCAGGGTTGTCCTCCCCCTCCCTCCGAGTTCCAGGGCCCCCCCCTTCCTCAGAGTTCCAGGGTCGTCCCCCCTCCCTCCCTCTCTCCGAGTTCCAGGGTCGTCCCCTCCCTCCCTCTCTCCGAGTTCCAGGGTCGTCCCTTCCCTCTGAGTTCCAGGGGACCGAGTTTCAGGTTCCCCCCTCCTTCCCTCCCTCAGAGTTTCAGGTTCCTCCCTCCCTCCTTCCATCCGAGTTTCAGGTTCCCCCCTCCCTCCCAGTTCCAGGATCCCCCCCCCTCGGAATGCGACGTCACACGCATGAGGGTGTTGTCGTCCCTCCCTTCCTCTTTTCCTCCCTTCCAGTTCCAGGCCCCCTACCTCCAAATTTTAAAAGTCATCTTCACTTACGAAGTCGGGTTTACGGTGGCCGGCAGCAGCAGCAACGGAAAAAGGCGTGCAGGCTTGGCCCTTCTCTCTCTCTCAGCTCTGGTCCCGCCCTCATTTCCTGTTTTCGCAAGGGCGGGACCAGAGCTGAGAGAGAGAGAAAGGTCGAGCCTACACGCCTGTTACCGCTGCTGCTGTTGTCGGCCGCCGTAAACACGACTTTGTAAGTGAAGTTGACTTTTAAAATTTGGAGGTAGGGGGCCTGGAACTGGAAGGAGGAAGGGAGGGACGACGACACCTTCATCATGCGTATGACGTCACGTTCGTTCCCTTCCAGTGATTGGTGTTTACGAACACGGAAGTACGTGACGTCATTTCAGGAGATGGATACAGCAGGAGCACGAATGCTTCAAGGCATCACTTTCTCAGCTTCAGAACGTTGGAGATGCTTTTTATTATATAGGATGTCTCTGACCTCATGTGCAACTTATTTTAAATCAGTCACCTTACTTTCTAACTCGTCCTACTTTCTTACCTATCTATATGTTACATCTTTGCTTTACCCTTCACTATCAGTTATAATGTTCTGTTACTTATTGTGTTGACATTGTAAGTAGTATACCATGCCATACTTAGTATTGTTTTTGAATATTTTTATCGCTGTAATTGTCTATTGCTCATGTTTGATCTACTCTTATTGTACACCGCCTTGAGTGAATTCTTTCAAAAAGACAGTAAATAAATCCAAATAAATAAATAAAACACTTTTGGGGTGTTATTGGGGTACCTGACAGTATAAATTCTAAAAGAAATGGGTCTCAAGCAAGACTATAATTGAGTGAAGTATCAGAAGCAAATGTGTTCTCATCCTTAGATCTAAGCCCACAATGGCCAAATAATAGAAGGAACTAACTCCACAACCAAGTATTGTAAAAAATAGGGCAATTATTTTATTTACAATAGTTGCGAAGATGATGTGCAAGGAAGGCAAGAATATAGACACAGGTCTTATTATACATATAGTTCAGAGCAAATGTACCTAAATGTCTAACTAGAGTCACTCTGAATCTACAGCACATATAAAAAGGAACATGGGACACATACAACCTGATGCAAACCTCTAGATGGCAGCCTTTTCCTCAAACGGGTAGTCAGGTCTAACGCAGGTCTGCTCCTCAGATGGAATGTCAACATAGTAGCCCCTTGCTTCAGAGAAGAGCCCTTTTTAATATAAAAATCATGGGCTGCAGCTTTGCTAATGAAGTACATTCTGACCTTGGGGTGATGCACACATAACTTTGTTTACCCCAAGTATTGTGGCTTCAGACTGGCACCACATTGAAGGAGTCAACTTGACAAGAAGCCAGGGTTTCATAAACAATGTGTAGTTTGCCAACCACAGTGTCTCTCCAGCTGCAAGAGTAATTCCAAGAGTCCTTGGCTGTTCTGGCCATAACATTGATGCTGATAGCAACCTTATTATTCTAGCACATCTGGACCCTAGTCAGCAGTGTTCATCTGTATGCAAGGTTGCAGCTACAGCAAAAATAGGCTTTGCATTGAAAGACAGAATAAACTCGAGTCTGCATTTTTGAAGTCAGGTTATTATTGCAGGATAATCATGCCATGTATTTTAATCCCATATATCTTTGTTATGTAAGAGCACATACAGTGCTTCATAGTGCTTGTTTTGCTCCTACACTTATCACCAAGTGGAAGGTAAACCCATCGCTGCCCAGTCTTTAGTTGTTCTCTTTTGAAGCCTCCCATCAAGCCTCCTTCAGTGTTATGTGATCTCCATCATTTTAACCCAGCTGATGGAAAGCTTCTTTTGAGGCACTACATACCTTGTCATCTGAAGTACCTGACCTTAGAGATCCTTTTTTTGGTGGCAGTCAGTTCAGCCCACAGGGTGAGTGAGCTCCAGACCCTAGTAGCTGATCCATCTTACACAAAGTTTTTCAAGAGATTGGTTCTGCACACACACCCTTCCTAAGGTAGTGTCAGAATGCCATCTTAGTTGTTCTACCAATATTTCTTCTAGGATCTCATGCCCATAAAGTTGCAAGTGTAGTACACACTTTGGACACAAGAGAGCCTTGGCCTTGTATCTGGAGTGGACTAAAACCTATAGAAAGCCCACCCAGCCTTTGTTTCTTTTGACCTAAACAGCATGGGAACTGCCATCAGCAAATGCATGCTTTCAAATTTGCTGGCAGACTGCATTTCCTTTACTTATGTCCAGGCTAACTCTGGAGGTTCATGTCACAGCTCATAAAATTAGAGCTATGGCTGCATCAATAGCCCACTTTATATCAGCCTCCATAGAGAAAATTTGTATTGCTGCTGTGTTTAGTCCGCACAGTCACATCCAATTACAGTTTAGAACAAGATTCCTAATGCAGCAGCCGATTTGGCCAGATAGTCCTTCAGAATCTTGTTAGGGTCTTCTAGAACCCAACTCCATTTACTTAGGCCCATTTATTTTTTTCTGTTCCAGACTGCCTTCCAAAAAAGATACAAATTCTTGTTCACTTGCTATCACTATTCATTAACCCTTGCCTGTTGCAATGTCTTCTGCATATTCTCCTTTTTTGTTGTTGTTGTTGTTGAAGGCAATCTGTATCTAGGGAGTCCCACATGTATCCTACTTGTTCTCGGAGAAAACCAAGTTATTTAACTGCTGTAGCAGGTGTTCTCCAAGGATAGCAGAATATTTAGTCTTACCTACTCTCACTCCTGTCCTTTGGTATTACATTATATAAACTAAAAACTTGACTGGCTAGGTCCTGTGTAACAGGAGCAGGTGGGAGGATGTATGTATGCATAGTACCTCATTCTAAAAAGTTGTTATGAACAAGCTTGAAAGCATTCTTGGATCGGGTCTGTTGTGCATAATTTGTCTAGGCATTAATTCTGCCCTGGTAGTATTTGTTTATTAGTAAATTTGATAAACCGCTTTTTCTGGCTTGCAGGCCAAAGCGGTGGTATCATGTCTTACCTGGGTAATGGAGGAATTCAGGTGAATTTTTGAAAGAGAAGGGTGCCCATCTTCCAACACAAATCGGGAGATGGGCATCCTTCTTGCAAGGTCGCCCAAATCGGTATAATCGAAAGCCGATTTTGGGCGTCCTCAACTGCTTTCTGTCGCGGGGACGACCAAAGTTCACGGGGGCATGTCAGCAGTGTAGCAAAGGCGGGACTGGGGGGGGGGGTGCTTAGGAGATGGGCATCCTCGGCCGATAATGGAAAAAAGAAGGGCGTCCCTGATGAACACTTGGGCGACTTTACTTGGTCCATTTTTTTTTTCACGACCAAGCATCAAAAAGGTGCCCGAACTGACCAGATGACCACCGAAGGGAATCGGGGATCATCTCCCCTTACTCCCGCAGTGGTCACTAACCCCCTCCCACCCTAAAAAAAAAAAATCTTTAAAAATACTTTTTTGCCAGCCTCAAATGCCATACTCAGCTCAGATCCATCGCAGCAGTATGCATGTACCTGGAGCAGTTGTAGTGGGTGCAGTGTACTTCAGGCAGGTGGACCCAGGCCCATCCCCCCTTACCTGTTACACTTGTGGTGGTAAATGTGAGCCCTCCAAAACCCACCACAAACCCACTGTACCCATATGTAGGTGCCCCCCTTCATCCCTAAGGGCTTTGGTAGTGGTGTACAGTTGCTGGTTTTGGGGTTTGGGGAGCTCAGCACTCAAGGGAAGGGAGCTATGCACCTGGGAGCTTTTTCTGAAGTCCACTGCAGAGCCCCCTAGGGTGCCCGGTTGGTGTCCTTGCATGTGAGGGGGACCAGTGCACTACAAATGCTGGCTCCTCCCATGACCAAATGGCTTGGATTTGGTCATTTTTGAGATGGGCGTCCTCGGTTTCCATTATCGCCGAAAACCGGGGATGACCATCTGAAAAACGACCTAAGGACGACCATCTCTAAGGTCGACCAAAATTTCATGATTTGGGCGCCCCCAACTGTATTATCGAAACGAAAGATGGACATCCATCTTGTTTCGATAATACGGGTTGCCCCGCCCCTTTATGGGGCTGTCTTGCGAGGAAGCCCTCATGAAAACTTGGGCGCCACGTTCGATTATGCCCCTCATTGTGAAATAAAGTGACTCACCACAATTTACAGAATCACTTACTGGTAGAAGGAAGATGTAAATTGATGATGCAGGTCTTCTTAAAATCAGAATGCACCCTAAGCTGTCTTCATCAGCTTGGAAAATAATCTTCATATTACTGCAAATTAATTATTTTCATTGGGAATTTGAATTTAGTGGTGTACATATTGGTCTAGCCGATCTGTAAGTGAATTGTTTAATTCTGAATCATTTCAGATCTTATCATTTTTCTCAGTGAATTTTTTTTCCCTGTTTAGGAGAGAAAGTGTATTAAATCAAAATTAGCTTTCTGTTGAATTTAGTTTTGATGAACATTGCACATTTTTTCTTTTTCAAGGATGAAATTCTTAAAGCAGCTGTTATGAAATATGGCAAAAACCAGTGGTCTCGAATAGCTTCCTTGTTGCACAGAAAATCAGCAAAGCAGTGTAAAGCTCGATGGTATGTACAAATCCTTATTTGATTGCTTAGTAAAAACCTTTACATTACTTTAAAATGGAAGAGCTTTTCATTATTATTCTAGTCTTTTTTTTTTTTCCAAGATTGTCAAACTAAAGCATGGATATTGCTCATTTGAATATTAATTTATAATGGTAGTTCACAGTCCTAGGGGAAGAAAGTCCTAGCCATTATTTAACAGTTACCTATAGATGAAAGAGGGGTAAAAGGGACACTCGGAGAGGACAAGGCCACAGTAGAGAGACTAAATGAATTCTTTGCTTCGGTCTTCACTGAGGAAGATGTGGGGGAGATACGTGTGTCAGAAATAGTATCTAATGGTAAGCTAATAATAAGTGATAGGGCAATTTGACAAACTAAAGAGTAACAATCACCTGGACCAGATTGTATACATCCTAGAGTACTGATCGAATTAAAAGATGAACTTTGCAGAGCTGGTATTAGTAATTGTAATATAGCTTTAAAATCAAGCATGGTACCAGAAGATTGGAGGGTGGCCAGTGTAATGCCAAATTTTAAAAAGGGTTCCAGAGGAGTCAAGACTGGTGAGCTTGATGTTGCTGCCAGGCAAAATGGTAGAGATTATTATAAAGAACAAAATGGAGGCTGACCAAATTTCAATTTTGGTTTTGGCACCAAAACCGGCCAAAAATCCTATTTCTGCCTGGTTTAGTTTCAGCTGAAAGGTTATTTTAATTTTCGGCCATGTTTCAGTTTTGGCTGAAAGTGACAATGGGGCTCATTTTCAAAGCACTTAGACTTACAAAGTTCCATAGGTTAGTCTGAGTGCTTTCAAAATGAGCCCCCGTGTGTTTTCATGGAAGCTGAAAATTTGTGTTTTGTGCCCTGCCCCCCCCCCCCCCCCCCCCAACCCATAGGCCCTCCTGGACCTATCTTACAATTCCTGATGATCTAGGGGTGTTGTTGGGGCAGGAGTAGTCCCAAAGTGGTTTCTAGGGGTTTGGTGCCCCCTTGCAATCTACAAATCCCCAATTACAGCATCTCCTTTTTTTTTTATCGCTCTCTTTTCTTGCTTCCCCTCCCCTGCCCAGCATTGCCTTTTTTCCCCCCTCCTTCCCCTTTACCTGTCAAGCATCCCCCTCTCTCTCCATCTTCCAGTTCAGCATTGCCTTTATTACTTTTCCTCCTCCCATCCTTCGGTCAGAGGCAGCAGAATCCCTCTTTGGTTGGGGGGGCCCAGCTCCTATCACTATTTTTTTTACTTTACACTTAGGAAATAATTTTATAAAGTCATTTTTGTGCACATGTGACCACAGCAACAACCCTAACTATAAAGAGGCAGGAATTCGCTACACCAGGCCCAATAACACTAATATACCTTCAATAGGGAAAGCAGAATAAACTGGACTGCAACAAATCCCCACAAACTACACAGTAATGGAATACCGCACCTCAGTCACATATTTAGAACATGGACATGCCTTCAAATACAGAATAAGGGGACACAAATTAGAAATAGCAGTATCTAAACAAAAACTAAACTGGGAATCCCAAGCAACCAGAGAGCGAAAGAAATAAATTTCTTCTACTACTGCACTAACAGAAAGATATCAGAGATATGCACATTTCCCAAAATTGAGAAAGAAAATTAAAAACTTTCCACAAAAAAAAAAGAAATGAGCAGGAAATACTGTATAATCCTGGAGATGTGAGTGCAGCAGAACTACCATGAGCTGCTGGGGTAGTTGAATGCTGCAGAGAGAGATGAAGGATTGCACCTATTGAACAAAGGCTATTGAGCCATTGTGCTCCAATGTTATCTCTCATGTACCTTTGACTTGGTCAACTATATGCTACTTCTGCGCCTATTGGACAAAGTAGAACCCTCAGAGTTTTACATTGTTTAAGGAAAGCTTTAAACCAAAAACCCATTTTCAGAGCCATGGCCCCTAAATTGTGGCATCCCACAGGTGGCTCTCCTTTTGCCTATCTTGTTTAATAGTCTTATGAGTACTTAGGGAGCAGTACTATCAGAGTTTGATGTCCTCTACATACTTATAAAATAATACATCACCCTCCCTACTCATATCGATATTACCAAATGTGAAGAAAGCTTTCCTTAGTGCCCTCACCAGATCAGTGTAGAAACTGGGGGTTTGTTGTGTTCATCGACTGGCAGCTAGAGATAGAAAACCACAGATGTGTGCTCTGCCCTATAAGGAAACTGTGCAGCTCCAACACTTCAGTAGTTTTCTATATCTACCAGAGGGAATGTGGTCCACAATGCGGCTCCTGGACTGAGGATTGAGGCCTGTTCCTGTACCAGTTAGTCAACTGATGTCCAGTTGAGCTAGGAGGTTCTTAATCATAGGGCGATTACCCATGAAGGGTATACCTTAACAAACAAACAAACAAAAAAAAAAGCAGCAGCAAGGAAATAAAAAGGTGCTGATTTCAGGGGAGAACTTTTCCTGCTGGCAGTCAGCTTTGGGTAAACTGCCTCTTCTCCTCTGCAAGGATGTCAGGTAGGCACTGTGTGTCGTCCCAGGTGATCAGTTGGTCTGATCTGTGGGTTATGGATCTCCCGCTGTGCTGTGGTGTTACCTGATCAAACTCTAATCTTTCAGCATGCAGCTGAGGCCGTTAAGCACTGTTCACACTGTGGGACCAACCACTCAAAGTGGAGGAACACTCGGTCCCTGCGAATGCCACTGCGGGGCCACAAGAATGTATTGGATCTTTGTTCTTCTTGCTGTCTGCCCTCCAAATACTGGGAAATTGTGTTGGAAAGTGTGGTATCCCCCTCGGAGTGGGAAGTGTCTTGTCTTTAAAATCAAGCATAGTACCGGAAGATTGGAGGGTGGACAGTGTAATGCCGATTTTTTAAAAAAAGGTTCCAGAGGAGATCTGGGAAATTATAGACCGGTGAGCCTGACATTGGTGCCGGGCAGAATGGTAGATACTATTTTATAAAGAACAAAATTACAGAGCATATTCAAAAGCATGGCTTAATGAGACAAAGCCAAAATGGATTTAGTGAAGGGAAATCTTGCCTCACCAATCTACTACATTCCTTAGAAGGGGTGAACAAACATGTGGATAAAGATGAGCCTGTTGATATTGTGTATCTGGATTTTCAAAAGGCATTTGACAGAGTACCTCATGAAAGACTCCAGAGGAAATTGGAAAGTCATGGGATAGGAGATAGTGTTCAATTGTGGATTAAAAACTGGTTAAAAGATAGAAAACAGAGAGTAGGGTTAAATGGTAAATATTCTCAATGGAGAAGGGTAGATGTTCCACAGGGGTCTGTGCTGGGACCGCTGCTTTTTAACATATTTATAAATCATCAAGAGATGAGACTAACTAAGGTAATTAAATTTGCTGATGGCACAAAGTTATTTAAAGTTGTTGAAATCCTCTGGTCATTGTGCAGCAGCAGCCAAGAAAGCATAGTAACATAGTAAATGACAGCAGATAAAGACCTGTACAGTCCATCCAGTCTGCCCAACGAGATAAACAAAACAGAGAGATTTTGACGTAAAAATCCCATCAATAGATAAACTATGCGTTTCTCCAAAGACAAGCAGGCTGATATTCTCACAAGTGGGTGACGCCACGTCGGCCCCGGAGGATTTTTAAAGCAAAATCTCTTTACAGCGTTCTGTCGCGCGAGCGATCGTACTGCGCATGTGCGCACACCTCTTCCCGCTCGCTGTGCGGACACGCCCCTCAGTTTTTCTTTTTCCGCGTCTGAGGAGACACGGAGTTCGTTACTGCTTCGTGTTTTCTTCAGGTCCTCGGAGTAAAATCTCTTTTTTTATTTTACCCTTTTGGGTGTTCTTTATTTTTTCATTTGTACTCTTTCATGGCAGGCTCATTGTGGCTTATATATACAGGTACTTTTTGTACCTGGGGCAAGGAAAAGTTAAGTAGTTGCCAGAGTCACAAGGGGCTGTGCCTGAAAGGAAAACAAAGCATATAAGCTTCTCTTTTTCTTTTTTCTTATAAAAGTGCTGGTATATTGTTATCTGTGGGCTCTCTGTCGCCAGCAAACTAAACAAGCCCACATTTTTAGGATCCATTTACAAATGGCTCTCCAGAGCTGTGAGAGCCTGCTTCAGCACACCACTGTCTTTAAGCCCCACAAGTGGTGAAGGTGTATGTCACAGGAAAAAACAGGAACCTAAGCAGGTGCATCCCTGGTCAGCCACTGAATGGGCAACCTGGTGACACAATATCAGTGGTGTAACCTTTGAAGTGAGTCTCCACCCGCCTCGGCGCCTCCTGCTCTGCAGGTCATTCGGGCGCATCGGAGGATGTGTCTTGGGCCGGATCATCTCCCTGTGAAGCGCAAGTAGTGTCTCAAAGACGAGACTGCCAGGGATGCCCAAAGGAGATCATTCTGGCGTCCGACAGAGACCGATGCACGCTGGGTATAGTTATGCATCGAATAGGTCTCCACCTGTCTCGGCGCCTCCTGCTTGGCAGGTCATTCGGGCGCATCAGCGGGTGTCGGTACCATCGGTGCCCAGAGCTTTGCTCCCTCTGTTATGGAGGTATCGGGGCTTCAGACATCAGTCGGTGCCGAGAGCGTTGCTCCCTCTGTTATGGAGGTATCCTGGCATTGGACGTCGATACACTGGTACCAGGTATGAACAGTGCCATCGGTACCGGGTATCATCGGTGCCGTGGATACCATCGGTACCGAGTATCTTCGGTACCGTCTGGTACCGAGTATCTTCGGTACCATGGGTGCCGTCGGTACCGAGTATCATCGGTGCCATGGGTACTGTCGGTACCGAATATCATCGGTGCGTCGGTACCAAGGAGTATCGGTACCAGGAACATTGGTACCATGGTCGGTGCCATGGGTCCCGTCGGTACCGGGTATCATCGGTACCATGGGTCCCGTCGGCACCGGGTATCATCGGTACCATGGGTGCCGTCGATACCGAGTGTCATCGGTGCCATGGGTGCTGTCGGTACCGGGTATCATGGGCACCATCGGCACCAGGTATCATGGGCACCATCGAGTACCAGGTATCATCGCCCATCGGTACCGAGTATCATGAGTACCATCGGTACCATAGTATCAGGTATCGTCGGTACCGGGTATCATCGGTACCATGGGTCCCGTCGGCACTGGGTATCATCGGTACCATGGGTGCCGTCGATACCGAGTGTCATCGGTGCCATGGGTGCTGTCGGTACCGGGTATCATGGGCACCATTGGCACCAGGTATCATGGGCACCATCGAGTACCAGGTATCATCGCCCATAGGTACCGAGTATCATGAGTACCATCGGTACCATAGTATCAGGTATCGTCGGTACCGTGGATACCATGGGTATCAGGTATCATGGATGCCGTCGGCACATGAGTACCATCGATACCAGATATCATGACCAGGTATCATCAGTGCTATGGGTGCCATTGGTGCCAGGTGTCATGAGCACCGTCGGTGCCATGTGTACCATCGGTACCGTTGGTGCTGTTGGTGCCGGATATCATGGGTACCAGGTATCTTCGGGACCATGGGTACCATTGGATACCATGGGTGCTACCGCCTCCTGCGGCATCTAGCTTTTCACCTGGTCTCCTTCACCGATGCTGCCTCTCGTATGGGTATTCGCACCCTACTGGGGCAACTTCTCGACCCCGTAGTAGAACTTACCGCACCTCCATATCGGACGCGTTTGGATCTGAGCTGCTCTGTTTGAGTAGTTAGCTCAGTTCAATGATGGTTCATCTGACATTACAGTGGATCCCAATGCCCAGATGCTCGAGGTCCTGGACTACCATCTTCACCTGAGTCTTCTGCCACTCAGAACAGATAGGAGTTCTGAGAACTTACTTCGGCATCCCCGAGGCCAGAGCATACATCCTTAGCCTCTTTTGGAGAATGGCGTACCAGGCTGGCATGATCACGTCCAAAACCAAGTCCTGCCAGATCTATACGAGCATTCCCACCGGAGTAGGCTACACCTTTTCACCAAGTGGTCAGGTAGCACACGGTGTGTTGCAAGTTCCTGTCCAATGGCATTTCGACACTTGTAGTGTAACACCTAGATTTCTGCTCTAGGTACAGTGATGCGCAGACTCTCATGACTGTGTGCCTCTCACCTGGAGGAGGAGACTCAGCAGAAAATTGTAGATATGCTGTGCATACACTTCCTCATCTCGGAAGTTCTTTAAAGAGAAGAGTAGTTTTCCTTGTGCCTTAAGGGGTCGTACGTATACTCTTACTTCTCGACAGCCGGTTCAGGCTATGCCTCAGCACGCTCGTTCTAGTCAGCGGCGTGCGCCTAATCAGGCTCCTGCAGCTATTCCGCAGGAACCAGAGAGGGGTTTTTGACTGGCTCCAATTCAGCATAGCCAATATAAAAAAAAAAAAAAAAATGTCCGTACCGGCCAATCTGCCTGTCGGGCGGAAGTTTAAATTTTCTCCACCACAGGTGACTTCTTTTATCCTCCAACCGATGGGTTTAGGATACATTCTCAATCTGGAATCAAACCCTCCACATTGTTCATTGGGAGCTTAATCCTTTAGCTTCCATCAACAGTGAGTACTTGCAGAGGAACTCTCTGCCTTTCTCAGTGCAATGCAGTCGAGCCCGTTCCACCAGGGCAAGAAGGGTTGAGTTTCTATTCCAGGTCCTTCCTTGTGGGTTGCGTCCCATCATAGACATAAGAGGCCTAAACAGATTTTCGTTCAGGATGATTTCCCTGGGCATCCTTCTTCCCATACTTCAGGAAAACGATTGGTTATGCTCTCTGGACTTACAGGATACTTATACTCACTTTGCGTCCAGAGTATGTTTTTTCCTAGTGCCTGGCTGTTCTGCAGCGTATCTTCATGGACTGGGAGTGCATGTGTTCCCTTAACACCCATGGCACTTTTGCACATGACATCCGCTCGGTGCATCCTAGCTTCCCAATGGTATCAACTTTAGGGTATCTAGAGGATGTGACCCAACTGTTTGCCAGTCTTCGGAATTCCCCTCAGAGGTAGTTAATTCTCTCCATTTTGATTCTGAGGCTTCCCGTCCACCTTTCTCAGTCAAAAGCTGCTCACGAAGGTTGCATCCCTCTTGGCTATCCAACCAAATTATTTTAATTCAACCAAACAATCGGGTTGTGATGTACTCGATAACAAAGGAGTACTGGATCTTGTCCTCTGAGTCAGGATGCCATGCAGATGTAGCGGTGGGCCCGCCAACGCGGCATGTTTTCTCCAAGCTATTTATCTAATTGGCGTAAACAGCAGTCTGGCCGACAGGCTGAGCAGGATAATGCTACAGTCATGGTTGTTGAGCATGGCTGTAGCTCGAAAGATCTTCCGGGAGTGAGATGCCCCCTCAGTGGATCTTTTTACTACTTAGTCCAATCACAAAGTCCCTCAGTTCTGTTCCAGGCTGCAGGTTCACGGCAGACTACCATCGAATGCCTTTCTCCTTCTTTGGGGGACAGGTTTTCTGTATGCGTATCCTCCCATACATCTGGTGGAAAAGACTTTGCTGATTCTCAAGAAAGATTGTGGAGCCATGATTCTGATTGCTCCTTTCTAGCTACGTCAGATACGATTCCCTCTTCTTCTGGAGTTGGAATGTTTTCCAGCTCTCATTACGCAGAACGAGGGGGCACTTCTACATCCCAACCTCCAATCTCTGGCTCACACGGTCTGGATGTTGAATGTGTAGGTTTCGTTGAGTTTTCCAGAAGAGTGTCTCCCGACTCTTGCCTGCTTCCAGAAAAGATTTCACAAAGAGGTGTTATTCTTTTCATGGAAGAGGTTTGCCGTCTGGTGTGACAGCAAGGCCCTAGATCCTGCCTCTTGTCTTATACAGACCTTGCTTGAGTTCTTTCTACACCTGTCTGAGTCTGGTCTCAAGACCAACTCTGTCAGTATTTATCTTCGTGCAATAAGAGCTTATCATCAACGTGTAAAAGGTCAGCCTTTAGCTGTCCACTTCATGAGAGGTTTATTTCTCCCCCAATATTGAGAAAATTCCTTGTATGTGTCTAGGGGGGATTATTTCTGTTGGGCTTAGCACAATAATTTTCACAGTTGGCTCTTATGCTTCGGTCAGAGCCCCTATCACTCCTTATTCAGTATCTTGGGGTCTCAATGTCGTTTTCATCCAGCTGCTGCAAGCTCAATTCGGGCCACTGGATTCCTGTCATCTGAAGTATTAGACCTGGAAGGTCGTTTTCCTTAGTGGCTGTTCCTTCAACTCGTAAGGTCGGTGAGCTTCAGACTCTGGTAGCTCAAGCGCCTTACCTTACTTCTCATCTTAACAGAGTAGTTCTCCGCATGCAGACAAAGTTCTTACTGGCGCTGCTATCAGAGTACCAGCTGATCCAGTCAATTGTCTTGCCAACATTCTTTCTCCCTCATCTTACAAGCCCTGGAGAAAGCAAGCTGCGCATTTTTTGCGTGGAGCAGACGAGCTCCCTTGGACGGTCCGCCCAGTTGTTTATTTCCTTTAATGCCAGTTGCTGTCGGAAACCGCATCATTTCTTCTTAGCTAGCAGATTGCATCTCCTCCATTTTTGTCCAAGCTGGACTGACTCTAGAGGGCCATGTCACGGCTCACAAAATTAGAGCCATGGCTGAGTCGGTGGCTCATCTAAGATTAGTCACTATTGAAGAGATCTGCAAAGCTGCGGCGTGGTCATCAGTCCACACATTCACATCTCACTACTGCCTTCAGCAGAATAGCCGACGCGTCAGTCGGTTTGGGCAGTCGGGGCTGCAGAACTTCTTTGGGGTTTAGAATCCAACTCCAACCCTCCTAAGCCCATGTTTGTTCTGTTCCAGGCTACACTCATTTAGATGTTTCTTCTTTTCAGGTCAATTTTTATTCTGGCCTCGCCGTTGCGAGACTCAATTGACCACTGTTTGTTGTGTAAGCCTGGAAGCTAGGGATACCCCACTTGTGAGAATATCAGCCTGCTTGTCTTTGGAGAAAGAGTAGTTACTTACCTGTAACAGATGTTCTCCGAAGACAGCAGGCTGCATATTCTCACAAACCCTCCCACCTCCCCTTTTGGAGTTGTCTCCTCCATCTTTTGGATATAACTGAGGGGCGTGTCCGCACAGCGAGCGGGAAGAGGTGTGCGCACATGCGCAGTACGATCGCTCGCGCGACAGAACGCTGTAAAGAGATTTTGAGATTTTGCTTTAAAATCCTCCGGGGCCGACGTGGCGTCACCCACTTGTGAGAATATGCAGCCTGCTGTCTTCGGAGAACACCTGTTACAGGTAAGTAACTACTCTTTATTTCAGTGTGATGGCACTCTTTTTATTGTTAGCTTTAAGTACTGTGAACATACTTTGGCAAATAAAATGTTAGGTATTATTAGGAAAGGAATGGAAAACAAAAATGAGGATGTTATAATGCCTTTGTATTGTTCCATGGTACAGCTGCACCTCTAATATTGTGTTCAGTTCTGGTCACCATATCTCAAAACAGATATAGCAGAATTGAAAAAGGTTCAAAGAAGAGCGACCAGCATGATAAAGGGGAAGGAACCCCTCTCATATGAGGAAAGGAGAAAGAGATTACGGCTCTTCAGCTTGGGAAGGAGACGGCTGAGGGGGAGATATGATTGAGGACTACAAAATCCTGAGTGGTGTAGAATGAGTAGAGGTTATTTGATTTTTTTTTTTTTTTTTACTCTTTCAAAAAATAGAAAGACTAGGGGACAGTCAATGAAGTTACATGGAAATATTTTTAAAACAAATAGGAGGAAGTATTTTTTCACTCTATGAATAGTTAAGCTCTGGAGCTCAATGCTGGAGGATGTGATAACAATAGTTAGCATATCTGGGTTTAAAAAAGGTTTGGACAAGTTCCTGGAGGAAAAGTCTATAGTCTGCTGTTAAGACAGACATGGGGAAGCCACTGCTTTCCCTGGGACTTGTAGCGTGTAATGTTGCTTTCTCCGAGGACAAGCAGGCTGCTTGTTCTCACTGATGGGTGACGTCCACGGCAGCCCCTCCAATCGGAAACTTCACTAGCAAAGTCCTTTGCTAGCCCTCGCGCGCCCGCGCGCACCGCGCATGCGCGGCCGTCTTCCCGCCCGAAACCGGCTCGAGCCGGCCAGTCTTCTTTTGTCCGCACTCGGTACGGTCGCGTTTTCGCCGTGTCGAGCCCCGGAAAGTCGACCTCGCGCGTCCAAAATTTATTTGACGTGTTTTTTTCTTCGGAAAAGCTTTGTCCTGTGTCGGGAAGTGCTCCGGAAGCCCTCCCACGGGTTTCGTGTTAATCCTTCCCGTACTTCCAGCTTTTTGCCCCGATAAGTTTTCTTTCGTCGTCGGGGTAGGCCTCTTTTCGGCCTCGGTCGAGATTTTCTCCCTCTAAAGTTTTTGGTGCTCTTTTTCTGTCATTTCGGACTTTGATTTCGCCGGCGTGATTTTTCCGCCCATGACATCGAAGCCTTCCAGCGGCTTCAAGAAGTGCACCCAGTGCGCCCGGGTTATCTCGCTCACTGATGGACACTCGTCGTGTCTTCAGTGTCTGGGGGCCGAGCACCGCCCTCAGAACTGCAGTCTGTGTTCCCTGCTTCAAAGGCGGACTCAGGTAGCGAGACTAGCCCAGTGGAACGTGTTGTTCTCGGGCTCTTCGTCGGCATCGGCACCGGGATCTTCGAGTGCATCGACGTCGTCAGCGTCCAGACCATCTTCTTCGGCCGCCCCTGCATCGAGTGCATCGAGGCATCGGGCCTCTGCATCGGCGCCGAGACATCGGATAGCTGCATCGACGTCGGTGGTACCGGGACCTCGTCTGCTGATGTCGTCGGACGGTGGTGCATCGTCAGGAGTGCAGGTGAGGGCTGTCCATTCCCCTGCTGGTGGCGGTGAGCCTTCGGGTGGGTCTCCTCCTACCCTGAGGGCTCCTGCGGTACAGCCCCCCCGAGACCGACCTCCTTCGGCCTCGGCCCCGAGGAAGCGACGGATGGATTCTACGTCCTCCTCGTCGGTGCCGGGGAGCTCCGGTGACATGCTTCGGAAGAAGTCGAAGAAGCATCGACACCGGTCTCCTCCCCGTGTCGGCACCGAGAGCTCTGGGTCGCCGAGGGATTCGGCACCCAGCAGGCATCGGCACCGAGAGGACCGCTCACCCTCTGTTCAGGAGGTGTCGATGCGCTCCACTCTGGACAGCCCGGAACAGCCTCCTCGCCCGGAACAGGTTCTGACGTCGACGCCTGCATCGACCTCTCAGCCTTTTTCTGCTGCCACTCTAAACGAGAGTCTCCGGGCCGTTCTCCCAGAGATTCTGGGAGAGCTGTTGCGCCCTACCCCTCCGGTACCGGCGGTGCTTGCGCCTCCGGTACCGTCGAGCGTGGCGCCGGCTGGCCCATCGCCCAGGTTGAGGTCCCCGACGTCGGTACCGCGTGCGGTGCCGACCGCGGCCACCTCCCAGGAAGGCTCCCCGACTACGCCGGCGGAGGGAGCTTCGCCGATGCGGGCGAGGGAGTCTACCTCTCGACGCCCCCACCGTGGACGGGGTTCCACCGAGTCGAGCAGGGCGAGGTTGCAGACACAGGTTCGTGAACTTGTGTCTGACACCGAGGGTGAGGCCTCGTGGGAGGAAGAGGAAGATCCCAGATATTTCTCTGACGAGGAGTCTGAGGGTCTTCCTTCTGATCCCACTCCCTCTCCTGAGAGACAGCTTTCTCCTCCCGAGAGTCTGTCTTTTGCTTCCTTTGTCCGGGAGATGTCTACGGCCATCCCCTTCCCGGTGGTTGTGGAGGACGAGCCCAGGGCTGAAATGTTTGAGCTCCTGGACTATCCTTCTCCACCTAAGGAAGCGTCCACTGTTCCCTTGCACCATGTCCTGAAAAAGACATTGCTTGCGAACTGGACCAAGCCATTAAGTAATCCCCACATTCCCAAGAAGATCGAGTCCCAGTACCGGATCCATGGGGACCCAGAGCTGATGCGCACTCAGTTGCCTCATGACTCTGGAGTTGTGGATTTGGCCCTAAAGAAGGCTAAGAGTTCTAGGGAGCATGCTTCGGCGCCCCCGGGCAAAGACCCTAGAACCTTAGACTCCTTTGGGAGGAAGGCCTACCATTCTTCTATGCTCGTGGCCAAGATCCAGTCTTACCAGCTCTACACGAGCATACACATGCGGAACAATGTGCGGCAGTTGGCGGGCTTGGTTGATGCTCTTCCCCCTGAGCAAGCCAAGCCTTTTCAGGAGGTGGTCAGGCAGCTGAAGGCGTGCAGAAAATTCCTGGCCAGAGGAGTTTATGACACTTTTGATGTTGCGTCCAGGGCCGCTGCTCAAGGTGTGGTGATGCGCAGGCTCTCATGGCTGCGTGCCGCCGACCTGGAGAATAGACTCTAGCAGCGGATTGCGGACTCGCCTTGCCGTGCGGACAACATTTTTGGAGAAAAAGTCGAGCAGGTGGTAGAGTCTCTCCACCAGCGGGACACCGCATTCGACAAGTTCTCCCGCCGGCAGCCTTCAGCCTCTACCTCTACAGGTAGAAGATTTTTCGGGGGAAGGAAGACTGGTCCCTATGCTTCTGGTAAGCGTAGGTACAATCCTCCCTCCCGACAGCCTGCGGCCCAGGCTAAGCCCCAGCGCGCTCGCTCTCGTCAGCAGCGTGCGCCTCAGCAAGGCCCCGCGGCTCCCCAGCAAAAGCAAGGGGCGAGCTTTTGACTGGCTCCAGCAGAGCATAGCCGACATCCAAGTGTCAGTGCCGGGCGACCTGCCGGTCGGGGGGAGGTTGAAAGCTTTTCACCAAAGGTGGCCTCTCATAACCTCCGATCAGTGGGTTCTGCAAATAGTCCGGCAAGGATACACCCTCAATTTGGCCTCAAAACCTCCAAATTGTCCACCGGGAGCTCAGTCTTACAGCTTCCAGCACAAGCAGGTACTTGCAGAGGAACTCTCCGCCCTTCTCAGCGCCAATGCGGTCGAGCCCGTGCCATCCGGGCAAGAAGGGCTGGGATTCTATTCCAGGTACTTCCTTGTGGAAAAGAAAACAGGGGGGATGCGTCCCATCCTAGACCTAAGGGCCCTGAACAAATATCTCGTAAAAGAAAAGTTCAGGATGCTTTCCCTGGGCACCCTTCTCCCCATGATTCAGCAAAACGATTGGCTATGCTCTCTGGACTTGACGGATGCCTACACTCACATCCCGATACTGCCAGCTCACAGACAGTATCTGCGATTTCAGCTGGGCACACGCCACTTCCAGTACTGTGTGCTACCCTTTGGGCTCGCCTCTGCGCCCAGGGTGTTCACAAAGTGCCTAGCTGTGGTAGCAGCGGCACTTCGCAGGCTGGGGGTGCACGTGTTCCCATATCTCGACGATTGGCTGGTGAAGAACACATCCGAGGCAGGAGCCCTGCAGTCCATGCAGATGACTATTCGCCTACTGGAGCTACTGGGGTTTGTGATAAATTATCCAAAGTCCCATCTTCTTCCAATGCAGAGACTCGAATTCATAGGAGCTCTGCTGGATTCTCGGACGGCTCGCGCCTATCTCCCAGAGACGAGAGCCAACAACTTGTTGTCCCTCGTCTCGCGGGTGCGAGCGTCCCAGCAGATCACAGCTCGGCAGATGTTGAGATTGCTGGGCCATATGGCCTCCACAGTTCATGTGACTCCCATGGCCCGCCTTCACATGAGATCTGCTCAATGGACCCTAGCCTCCCAGTGGTATCAGGCCGCTGGGGGTCTAGAGGACGTGATCCACCTGTCCACGAGTTTTCTCAAATCCCTGTATTGGTGGACGATTTGCTCCAATTTGACTCTGGGACGTCCCTTCCAAATTCCTCAGCCACAAAAAGTGCTGACCACGGATGCGTCCCTCCTGGGATGGGGAGCTCATGTCGATGGGCTTCACACCCAAGGAAGCTGGTCCCTCCAGGAACGCGATCTGCAGATCAATCTTCTGGAGTTACGAGCGATCTGGAACGCTCTGAAGGCTTTCAGAGATCGGCTGTCCCACCAAATTATCCAAATTCAGACAGACAACCAGGTTGCCATGTATTATGTCAACAAGCAGGGGGGCACCGGATCTCGCCCCCTGTGTCAGGAAGCCGTCAGCATGTGGCTCTGGGCTCGCCGTCACGGCATGGTGCTCCAAGCCACATATCTGGCAGGCGTAAACAACAGTCTGGCCGACAGGTTGAGCAGGATTATGCAACCTCACGAGTGGTCGCTCAATTCCCGTGTGGTACGACAGATCTTCCAGGTGTGGGGCACCCCCTTGGTAGATCTCTTCGCATCTCGAGTGAACCACAAAGTCCCTCAGTTCTGTTCCAGGCTTCAGGCCCACGGCAGACTGGCATCGGATGCCTTCCTCCTGGACTGGGGGGAGGGTCTGCTGTATGCTTATCCTCCCATACCTCTGGTGGGGAAGACTTTGCTGAAACTCAAGCAAGACCGAGGCACCATGATTCTGATTGCTCCTTTTTGGCCGCGTCAGATCTGGTTCCCTCTTCTTCTGGAGTTGTCCTCCGAAGAACCGTGGAGATTGGAGTGTTTTCCGACCCTCATCACACAGGACGAAGGGGCGCTTCTGCATCCCAACCTCCAGTCGCTGGCTCTTACGGCCTGGATGTTGAGGGCGTAGACTTTGCCTCTTTGGGTCTGTCAGAGGGTGTCTCCCGCATCTTGCTTGCTTCCAGGAAAGATTCCACTAAGAGAAGTTACTTCTTCCATTGGAGGAGGTTTGCCGTCTGGTGTGACAGCAAGGCCCTAGATCCTCGCTCTTGTCCTACACAGACCCTGCTTGAATACCTTCTGCACTTGTCTGAGTCTGGCCTCAAGACCAACTCTGTAAGAGTTCACCTTAGTGCAATCAGTGCATACCATTACCGTGTGGAAGGTAAGCCGATCTCAGGACAGCCTTTAGTTGTTCGCTTCATGAGAGGTTTGCTTTTGTCAAAGCCCCCTGTCAAGCCTCCTACAGTGTCATGGGATCTCAATGTCGTTCTCACCCAGCTGATGAAACCTCCTTTTGAGCCACTGAATTCCTGCCATCTGAAGTACTTGACCTGGAAGGTCATTTTCTTGGTGGCAGTTACTTCAGCTCGTAGAGTCAGTGAGCTTCAGGCCCTGGTAGCCCAGGCCCCTTACACCAAATTTCATCATAACAGAGTAGTCCTCCGCACTCACCCTAAGTTCTTGCCAAAGGTCGTGTCGGAGTTCCATCTGAACCAGTCAATTGTCTTGCCAACATTCTTTCCCCGTCCTCATTCCTGCCCTGCTGAACGTCAGCTGCACACATTGGACTGCAAGAGAGCATTGGCCTTCTACCTGGAGCGGACACAGCCCCACAGACAGTCCGCCCAATTGTTTGTTTCTTTTGATCCCAATAGGAGGGGAGTGGCTGTAGGGAAACGCACCATATCCAATTGGCTAGCAGATTGCATTTCCTTCACTTACGCCCAGGCGGGGCTGGCTCTTGAGGGTCATGTCACGGCTCATAATGTTAGAGCCATGGCTGCGTCGGTAGCCCACTTGAAGTCAGCCTCCATTGAAGAAATTTGCAAAGCTGCGACGTGGTCATCCGTCCACACATTCACATCTCATTACTGCCTGCAGCAGGATACCCGACGCGACAGTCGGTTCGGGCAGTCAGTTCTTCAGAACCTGTTTGGGCTTTAGGATCCAACTCCACCCCCCGAGGGCCCTGTTTGTTCTGTTCCAGGCTACACTCTCAGTTAGTTGGTAAATTTTTTAGGTCAATCTCAGTTATGTCCTCGCCGTTGCGAGGCCCAATTGACCATGGTTGTTGTTTTGAGTGAGCCTGGGGGCTAGGGATACCCATCAGTGAGAACAAGCAGCCTGCTTGTCCTCGGAGAAAGCGAATGCTACATACCTGTAGAAGGTATTCTCCGAGGACAGCAGGCTGATTGTTCTCACAAACCCGCCCGCCTCCCCTTTGGAGTTGTGTCTTCCCTTGAAGTGTATTGTCTTGCTACATACTGGACTGGCCGGCTCGAGCCGGTTTCGGGCGGGAAGACGGCCGCGCATGCGCGGTGCGCGCGGGCGCGCGAGGGCTAGCAAAGGACTTTGCTAGTGAAGTTTCCGATTGGAGGGGCTGCCGTGGACGTCACCCATCAGTGAGAACAATCAGCCTGCTGTCCTCGGAGAATACCTTCTACAGGTATGTAGCATTCGCTACTATTTGGGTTTTTGTGCTAAGGGAAAAGGGAAAAGCATATGTATACAACCTCCCTTATCTAGAAATCAGCAGAAAAAGAGATGTGTAAAATGTGTAGCAATCTCCTAATTATGTTACAACTTAAATATTTAAAGAGAGCACAATATGGCATCAGAGAAGTAAAACTAGACTATAAGCCCTCTTATAGCACTCAGCTATTTCAGGGCATAACCTATATTTTATATTATATTTTTGATACATATCAAATAATTTTGAGATTAGTTTTTGATAATAAAGTAATAAATGAATGGGAGAGACATGTTGGCAAATAAAGATTGGTGCTTTGATATAGGTTGTGCCCTGAAATAGCTGAGTGTTGTAAGAGGACTTATAGCTTACTTTCAGTTCTGTCTGATGCCATATTTTGCTCTATTTAAATATTTAGTTTCAAATGAGTTGTAACATAATTGGACATCTCTCCACTATTTGGGTTTCTGCCAGGTACTTGTGACCTAGATTGGCCACTGTTTGAAGCAGGATACTGGGCTAGATGACCATTGATCTGACCCAGTATTGTCTATTCTTATTTAGGGGCTTTCTTTAAGCTCCTTGAAAGTACAGGTGACAGTTCTGGCCTGTTTTCATTGTCAGCTACAGAACTTCTCTCTGGCCTTCCACCCGGATGTTATACGTTTCCTGAAAGGGGTTAATCGTCTCTAGCTGCCAGTTTTACCCTTATGTCGAGAGTGGAGCTTGAATCTTGTTCTTAGGGCACTTCAAAGGCCTACCTTGAATCTCTTAATAGAATCATTTTAAAGAATTTGACCTTGAAAATGGTGTGGTTTGTTTTTTGGCCTGTTCACTGAGTTTCAGAACTGCAAGCTCTTTCCTGCTGGGACAAGTTTCAACTTTTCAATCTACAAGGTACTTTCCTTCTTTCCAAAAATGGTGTTTCCATTCCATGTGAACCAGGACTTAATCCTCCTTGATTATGGAGTTGATTTTTTTTCTCTGCATTTGCTGTATGATTGCAGGGCATGGATGATGTATCTTGAGATGACGAATGAATTTCGTAGAACTAACAGGTTATTTGTTCTTTTTGAGTCTTTGAGGTGAGGCGGGGTGGCCTCTAAGGCAACCATTGCCCTTTGGCTTAAATAGACAGTTTCTTTAACGTGAATCCTTGTGGGGGAAACAGCCTCTTTCACTGCTAAGAGCACATTATATGAGGGGAGTGGCTCAGTGCAGTTTTTCCTTTGGACTTCTATAGAGCAGAAATGTGGCGTTTTTTCCACACCGTTTCCAAGCACTATCACCTAGATGTGGTGGGAGGGGAAGCTACCTTTGGGGCTTCAGTGGTTGTGGCTGGGGTTTCTGAATTACTTCTGGTTGAAGACTGCTACATCCAGATGTTTCTGAGCTGATCTGATGAGGGCGCTAAGAAAGGACAAATTAGATCTTGCCTTCTAATTTTCTTTCCTTTAGACCCACCAGATCAGTCCAGGTTCCTGCCCTATACAGTGACATCTTGTTTGATTTTTACCTAGTTTTGTTTCTCAAAGTTCTGCTTCTCTTTTTTTTTTTTTTTTTTTTTTGTTTAATCTCCACACTTTCCTCTCACAGAGATTGTTTTTGTGATGCATGTGTAGGAATGAAGTTTGTTTTGGTGGTCTAACAGGCTTTCCACTGCTTTGTTATCTAAATACTGATGTGCTGGAGCTGAACACTTTTTATTTTTCTCTCTCTACCTGCTGCTCAGTGGACACAACAAACCCACACTTTCTGGAGTGATCTGGTGGGGTTACAGGAAATAAAATTAGCAGGTAAGGTCTAATTTGTCCGTTAATTCTATCCAAGATTGTTACTTTAGTGGAAAATTAGTCAATAGATAACCTACTAAAGCTAAATGTTGAAAAAACAAAAATATCCAGGCTTGGAGCCTCACTTGAAAACTTATCAACCAACAGCTTAATAACACAGAATAGATATTTCATGTTTGAAACACATCTTTAAAGGTCATAGGAGTTATCTTAAATTTCACCTGAGCCTTTGATCTTAATGTGAACCTATTTATAAAACAGGGTCTTTCGACATCTAAGGTGAAGCAGAATGTATTTCACATATATGATCATTTTAAAATAGTGCAAGCCCTGTTAGATTGCTACTGCTAGTTCTACTACTAATTATTTCTATAGCGCTACTGGATGTACGCAGCACTGTTCACATTCTGTCCCTAGAAGGCTCACAATCTAAGTTTTCTTGTGCCTGGGGCAATGGAGGGTTAAGTGACTTGCCCATGGTCACAAGGAGCTGCAATGGTAATCGAACCCAGGTTGCCAGGATCAAAGCCCACTACACTAACCATTAGGCTACTCCTCCACTCAGTGCACTATATTGTGGCTGTTAGAACAAATTATTAAAGCAGCTTCAGTCACCTCAAAACTCAACAGCCAGTCTAATGTGTAATGCAAAGAAACCTGACCATGTAACCCCTCAAAACCAATTTATAGTAAACTTTCCATCTGTAAAGAATTTAAAATATAAATTCATCTTTATGCCTTTCTTTTCATATCAGGTGGCAAAATTGTGTTATATTCCCTTGGTTGTTAGATCTGAACCAAATTATGGGGGTCTTTTACTAAAGCTTAGCTTGAGTTATCTGCAGCAGGGCCCATTTTATTCCTATATGATATTGCACCAAAATTAAAAAAAACAAAACCTTATTTTCAACATTTCTGGACAATTCTTTATATAAAACTTAAAATATCCATGTACCTACTAAGTCTATTTACACTCTGTTGATATCCCAGAAATGACTGGTTGTCTTTTATTTTGAATCCATGATGATCCAGATTCTTGGTAATCCTGGTATAGAAGTAACTGTATCATATTATAAGGGCACCCCGACATAATAGACCATGAGAAAAAACCCCCAACAAAACAGAGTAAAACTAAAACAGACCATGACAAAGAAAACCCTCCCAAAAAACCCCAAGACAAAATAGACTCTACACAAAACAGGGCAGGGAAACCTCCTTAACCAAGCCGGATTATCTTGTCAAGCAGATTTTTGATTCTCACTAGATACCAAGTGTGGATAGTGAAGTCAAGCCGTAGGCAGGTGCCAGGACTTTCAAGTGACAAGCTGTGGACTTTCTCAGTAAATCTATTTCATCAGATCCTTTTGTCAGGGACTTTTATGTCGGGAACCTTTTTGTTTGGAACTTTTTTGTCTGGTTTCTTTTGTCTGTTTTTTTTTTTGACCGGTTTCTTTTGACAGGGTGCCTATTATAAGATGCTTATGCAGAGCCATGTCAAAGAAAAAGTGGGTAGACCATTGTGGATCCAAAGGAGTGGAGGAGTGGCCTAGTGGTTAGGGTGGTGGACTTTGGTCCTGGGGAACTGAGGAGCGGGGGATACTTCTGCTTGCTTTTTTTTTTTTTTTTTTAATTTGAGCCATGTCAAAGGCCTTGCTGATATCTAATTACATCACATCCAACTGTACCCATGATCCATCTCTCTGGTCACCCAGTCTCTCTTATTTGTATTTATTAGGAATATCCTGAAGACACAACATGTTGGTGGTATCTCCTTCAATCAAATTATCTGGTCACCCTGTCAAAAGAAATTAATCAGATTCATCTTACAAGATCTGTACCTACTAAAAATGTGCTGTCTTGGATCTTGCAATCCACTGGATCCAGGGCTGGTTTGAGAATCTCTGTCTTAGAACTCTTAGGCCAGTGGTGCTCATTGTTGGTCCTTGAGATCTGCAATCCAGTCGGGTTTTCAGGATTTCCCCAGTGAATTTGTATGAGATCTATTAGCATGCACTGCCTCCAATGTATTCTAATAGATCTCATGCTTATTGTAGAATTCCTGAAAACCCAACTGGGTTGCAGACCTTGAGGACCGACATTGAGCACCTCTGTCTTGAGCCCATAGATCTGTCTGCACAAACATGACATCTGGGAATTGGGAAATTGGCTTTATTCCCTTTCATTTACAGAAGAGAATCTTTTTTTTCCATAGCGTCCCACAGATCAATCCAGAGACGAGTGGGTTGTGTCCCTCTACCAGCAGGTGGAGATAGAGAGAACTCCAGAGTTTTACTATATGTAGACCCGTGCAGCCATCTTACTCTCTGTATTCTCTCTATCTCAGCAGGTGGATAGACATATCCTGTGCAGCTCTCTGGATTGAGATGTGCTCCTAGCCTGTTCCCTCAGGTTTAGTTGAGCTCATGGGAATTTGCTCCTAGCCTGTTCCCTCAGGATTAGTTGAGCTGGGGGTTCATGGCCATCCTGAGCCAGTAAGGGGTACACCTGGTGGTGCCAGGTCCCTCCCCTACCCGTCGCCAGGCTTGGTGGCCTTCGTTGGAGCGACGCTTCTGATGTTCCCTGCAACTCCTGCCTCTTTAAAAAAAAAAACAAAAACGCATCAGCTAGTATTCCTTTCCTTTGGGGCTTTATTTCTACTTTCCTGTGGGTAAGTGTAATTTTCTTTATTTAACATTCGATTTCGGCGCTGGCAGGGAGAACATTATTAGTGCTCCGTTGTATTACTAGTCAGCGCCGCGGTTTTGGCGGGATCGCGCTGTTGCGGACGCCATTTTGGGTTGCTAACTACTTCGCGAGACGCTTTCAGGCTCCCTGCAGTTTTGCGGTTAATTTCTCAGAAGCGCTTTCTGAGGGCTAGCAGAAGTGTGGGGCGCGAGGCGTTTGGGCCTTTGTCCGATCCGTCGTCTTTTCGTCTGCTGTTTCTATGAGAATTGAGGGAACGTTGTTCTTCCTCATGGTTTCTTGGCTGCGGTCCTCTGTTGCAGTGAGAGTTCATCCTTGCACGTGAAGGCATGCGTCTCTCGTCTCTTGCTGGTTTAGGCAGCATTGTTTTGCAGCAACGGAACATTATTTTCCTGCGCCAGGCCTGAGATTCCAGTCCCTCTCTTAGTGTGGTATCCTCTCCTTCGGTTAGAGGGGCTTTTATGGCTAGTAGATGGTTTGCTGCATTTTGCATAGTTAGTGCCTTCTGCGATTCCCTGGGTCCTACTAGCACTATCTTTGGTTTTTAGTTTACTTTAGCCTTTACTTCTGGAAGACAGGGGTTGTTCGTGGCAGCTAGGCTCTTTCGAAGCTGTCCCGATTGTCCTGTTAGGCACCTTTCTAGAGGAAGGCATGGGCTCTTTGCTCTTCTATGTGTTTTCCCTTAAGCAGTGGTTATTTCTTTTTGGCTGTTAAGCCTCTAGAGGTGGAGGCCTGCTCCGTCTTCCAGCACTGAGCCCGGTTAGATCTCTGAGGGCGTTCCGGGGTTTTTGCATTGGCTTTGCTTCAGTCTACGAATGTGGTGCGCTGTTGATTTTCGCCGTTGCTGGCCTCCGCAGGTGTCATGCTGCCGTGCCTGTGTCTGCAGTTGGCAGGTTTTTGGTTACCGGGGAGTTTGCCGCTTTTCCTCTCTTAGGAACGGCTTGCGCATGCTTTGGGCTAGTTTCCTGAAGCTGTCCGTGGACTGCATCTTTGGCAAGCGGCATCTTCCAGTTTCTTCTGTGCAACAGACTTCTGCCTTCCTTTGTTTCCACCTGTAGGGGTGATATGGGCGGCACGGAGAAACTGGGTGTCGGTATGGCATGGAAGATGGGTTTGTTCTCCTCTGTACTCATGCTGCTGTATCTGGTCGGTATTGAACTGTACAAACTTCTTCCCTTTTGGGTGTGGCTTGGGTAGTCTTGGTTGCCCAGTCTTAGGGCGTCAGGATTTTCTCCTGTCTGCCAGTGTTGACCCAGTTTTTTGTTGGGATTTTCCTTTAGTGATTTCGCTGTTTTGTGGCTCGGGGGCCCTGGTTCAGGGCTGTCCTCATGGCGCCGTCGTGGGAGTTAGACCGTGATAGGTGTGAGGCATTGGAGCTCGTTCCAGCGGAGGCTGTAGTTCAGCTCTGAGTGAGAGACCGTCAAGTCTTGCTCCGGCTGAAACCATCAAGCCCCGCTCCGCCAGGCACCGTCGAGCCTGGTTCCGGTTGAGACCGTTGAGCCGGGTTCTGGCTGGTACCGTCGATCCTGGCTCCGACTGAGACCGTCGGGCCTTGTTCCGACTGAGACCTTCGACCCTGGCTTCGGCTGAGGCCGTCGGGCCTTGTGCCGGCTGAGGCCGTCGGGCCTTGTTCCGGCTGAGGCCGTCGGGCCTTGTTCCGGCTGAGGCCGTCGGGCCTTGTTCCAGCTCAGGCCGTCGGGCCTTGCTCCGGCTGAGGCCGTCGGGCCTTGCTCCGGCTGACACAGTAGGGCCTTGTTCCGGCTGAGGCCGTCGGGACTTGCTCCGGCTGCGCCGTTGGGCTTTGTTCCGGCTGAGGCCGTTGTTCCTGACTCCGGCTCGGGCCGTAGAGATTTCAGCCGGCTAGAGCCTTCGACCCTGGCAAGACGTCGAGAGTGCTCCGGCTCATGCCGTTGAGCTTTGTTCCGGCTCAGGCCGGAGAGCATTGTTTTGACTGAAGCAGGTAGGTACTGTTCTGGCTTTGGACAGTCTGCTCCGGCCGGGGACGGCCTAATTCCGGCTGAGATCGGCCAGCCTTCTTCCAGCGGAGGCCGGACAGCCTGGCTTCAGCTGAGGCCATCGAGCTTGACTCCGGCTGAGACCGTCGAGCTTGGCTCTGGCAGAGGCGGTCGGGACTTGCTTCGGCAGAGGCCGTTGGGACTTGCTTCGGCAGAGGCCGTTGGGCCTTGCTTAGACTGAGACCGACGGGCTTTGTTTCCTTTGGCTGAGGCCATCGGGTCTTGTTTCGGCGGAGACCGTTAGGCCTGGCACCGGCAGAGCTGATGAGCCTAGCTTCGGATGAAGCTGTTGTGGTTAGTCATCTATACTCCTCGAGTCTTGTTCTCCTGAACCCATCTGGCTTTGGCCTGGTTCTGGTTATTCTTTATATCAGGCCTTGTGCTGTTTTGGGACGGCAGAGTCTGCGTTTCTCGACACGCCCAGAATACTCTTTCAGGGGGCGGTCGAGTAATGCTTCGTCAAGCTCGGCATATGGGCCGGTCACTCGTTTTCTCCTCTTTCGTTGGATGGGTTATATTCCGCTAGGCTGAGTGGGGGAGCTAGCATGCTCTCTGCTGCTGGCAGATCTTGTCTGTTCCATCGAGGACTAAATGCACGACCGTTTCTCCTTTTCTCGGAGTAGGGTGTTCGTCCATGTCTTGCAGTGTTGGACTGCTTTATGGATCAGTCGGACTGCTTTTATTGAGCGCCTGTCGACTTTTCTCCGTATTGGCTACAAGCTGGGAAGCTATAGGGCAGTAATTCTCTGCCGTACTTTACTGCTTCTCTTTGCGGGGCATACGATTTTCTTCCCTTGACAGCTTTAGTCGGGTTTTCCAGCAAGTAGACTTTCTCTGTAGTCAGTGACAGTTATTTCTCTCCTTTGGAAGGGTAGACTTCCCAGTACTGGGAGCATCTCGCTCTACTGTGGCCTATCACCATTTCTTTAGGTGGCAATTGATTAGGTGCTGAGTATTCAGCTTTATTAGTCTGGTCCTTTGCCTTTTCGGGCCTGCCACGTGTTTATTTTATGTCACGCTAGCTCGGCTTTTCTATCTAGTCCGGTTGTCTCCATTGTTTGCTGTTGGGCAAGTTCATCGGTGGATCACTGATCTTCTTTGGGGAATGGGCCTCTCGTTCGCGACGGGTCACTCTGGTAGACATCTAGTTTTATGCTCTGGTTGTGCAGGGTCAGCTTTGACGCCTTGTGGGAGTGGGACTGGCAGTTTGCTCTGTTTTGCTGCTGTGGCTGTTAAATGGCTCTCTTACTAGGGTAAGGAACCAGACATTCTTGTTTTTCAGGAGTGATGTTCGTTCGTACAGGCAGGCTTCTCAGCTCGTGCCGTATTCCCAGTCCCGTAACAGATTGGAATGGCAAGAGACGCTTCTATCGTTCAGGCTGGTACGGTTTTAGGAAATTTTGAGATTCTACTTTTGTTCTGTCTCTTCTTCGAGAGGTACCCTTATCGATCTACGGGTGCCGGCTGGGAGATATATAGATTGTTTTCGGTGTTGGGGGGGTTTCTTTCCCTTCTGGCCAACTTTCGCCTTTCCTCAGTCTGTGGATGGGCGAGCTTTTCAGTTGCAGGAGTCTGGTTCCCTGTTCTTGAATCACGTGGGGTGTGTTTTCCTGTTTTACCCATGCTGGGTATGTCGTCCATTTCCTCTGAGGTTGTTGAGTTCTATTGTAGTTAGATCTACTCCGACCTCTGTTTGGAAGTTGAGTTGAGTCTGTCCTCAAACCTTTGGATATAAAGATCCCACCCTTCTTTGGGGACTGCTTTTGTACATCCCATTCGTCTCTGGATTGATCTGTGGGACGCTATGGAAGGTAAAATTAGGTCTTACCTGATAATTTTCTTTCCATTAGTCCCAACAGATCAATCCAGAGGCCCGCCCTTATGGTGTTTGGTGGATTAAGGTCCATGGCCATCAGAGGCGTGTTTGTTCCTATTCTTCTCCTCTAGGTTCTCTCCTTCTTTAAGGGACCGTTGGACACGGACGGAGAACTACAGAACATGGACTACTCTCATGTTGTCAGTTTGCCACTTAGGTGGTTTCCCTCCCGCTGGTGCGGTGGAGGAACGGCCTGCAAAGATGTTTTTGAGGCAGGAGTGAGCTTTGATGTTGGACTACTTGGCTTTTCACTTGCTTTGGTATCGAAAATACTGAGAGTAAGATGGCTGCACGGATCTACATATAGTAAAATTCTGGAGTTCTATCTCCACCTGCTGGTAGAGGGACACAACCCACTCGTCTCTGGATTGATCTGTTGGGACTAATGGAAAGAAAATTATCAGGTAAGACATAATTTTACCTTTCCCTCACTGAATTATGAATACAAATTTTTGTGTAACTCTACTAAATGTATGCAGCGCATTACAGGTATACAGTAAACACTTCCTGCTTTTTGAAGCCTAAATTCTAATAAAGAAAGATACAGAAGTAACACATGCAGAATAAAGGTTCCTGTCCCGTACGAGTTAAAATCAGTAGACAGAACCTAAGTGTAGGGTATGGAATGGCACTTCCAAAAGCCACAAGACAGACGAGAAGGTCCTTGTGTACAGACGACATCATGCTTTAGCGCTTAGGAGCCCGCCTCAGGAGTAAAGCTGTGTGAGTACACAGACTCTGTATACAGACTTTTTTCAAAGCACAAACATCCATGATTATCAGGGGAAGGCACTGCAACAGCAGAACTTAACACAGTATAAATTAACCTTGGAAAAGCTTTTGGTGATTCTGAAAGAGTAGGGCCAGCTGAGAGCAGTGAGGCCTCTAATACTGCTTTGCCCAGTAGGTGTTTTCCTTTATTGTTGCCTTCCTGGGCAGCGAGCTCTGGAACGCTCTCCCTAGACCTATCCGAGCAATCCATGACCACCTTCCATTCAGGAAAACACTAAAAGCCCATTTATTCAAGCAAGCCTACCCAAAAGACCCAGATTAATCTTTTGAACCCATCTACCTTACATATACCGATGAGAAAACAACATTGACCCAGACTCTCTCTCCCACCTTACCTTCCTCTCTATCACCTGTTTCTACGTACCCATCCATCCTATTACTACCCATCCATCATATTACTATGTTATACTTAATTTCCTACTCTGTGTTACCTATGTAAGCCGCATTGAGCCTGCTTTTAGTGGGAAAGTGCGGGATACAAATGTAATAAATAAATGGCCTTCTGAGTTTTCTCAACGGAATAGGATTGAAATCAGTAAGCTTGGCAACTATGATCCTCAGTTACAGAGCAACAAACATTGTAAAGATAGCACCTTTGTTTTTCCAGAGAGGCCCAGTCATCTAAAGTACTTCAGAGATCTACAGTATTGTTTTAATGAGCAATATTTTGATGATAGGTGGTCTGCAGAGAGACAGCACTGAAATATTAATTCTGATGACTTCTGTTCTACTAATGTGGTGCTTCTCCAACATCGCCTGGAGTCACACCTAACTAACGAGGATTTCAGGATATCCATAATGAATTTGTGTGAGCGAGAATTAGATATGAGAGGCATTTATTATGTGCAAGTTTATTTCATGCATATTCATTGTGGATATTCTGAAATCCTAACTGGATAGGTGTGCCTCCAGGGAATGATGAAGAAACATTGTAATAGATGTAATGGCATTTATTGGAGGTAAAACTTTTTCCTGAAATTTGTCATTGTGATAGATTGTTACCTTAATATGCTGCTATACCATTAGGCTGTGCCACTTTTGTAATCCTTTCACTGAATAGATACACCATTTTAGATTTGGTGCTTGTTCTACTTCTAAAACAGGTACGAATGGCTGGATCCAAGCATCAAAAAGACAGAATGGTCACGTGAAGAAGAGGAAAAATTATTACATCTAGCCAAACTAATGCCAACCCAGTGGAGAACCATAGCACCAATCATTGGAAGAACAGCTGCACAGTGTTTAGAACATTATGAATTCCTACTGTAAGTAAACTGGCTTAAAATCATTCTGTTTTATTATGAGCAATATTTTTACTATAGGGTATTACATGCTTAAGCTGCATTGTCCTCTTTAAAAAGAGTGATGATTTATAAAACAGAGAATGCCTACAGCGGAATCTGTACTTCAAAGTAATTTAACCTTCAGTTTCCATCATCAGTCTGCTTTATGCTCTTTTCAAGTTTTAGATCCTTTCTTAGAAGGTTATTTTCTATTCCTCTTCATCCTGCTAGGCCAGTCAAGACAAATGGGTTTATGTCACTTTGTCAGCAAGTGTAAGCAGAGAAGACAACTTTACTTTGACATTACTACTGCCTATAAGGTGCTTGTGAGGGAGTCATTGATATAGTGGTAGGTTTCCTTAAGAACACTCTCTCACTGGTGTTGTAGTTAAATCACCTTATGGCAGGTGGCGCTAACCTGCTAAGTCAGAGGGATGTGGCTCAGGCAGCGAGGTGAATAATTGTCCTGGAGCAGAACAGACCAGGGAGAGTTGGCTGGGCTGCAGTACCTGTGGAGGAATCCTAGGGAGGCAAGGGAGTGCCAAACAGTTCTTCAGCAAGCGGAAGGAATTTGATTGGAGGGGGGGAGGGGGTCAATGCTCTTGGTTAGCTATGGTTAGGTCATCAGCTGCTTTACATGCTTTCTCCTTGTTCTGCTTCCCTGGACAGTATATACGAAGCAGTTATTTGGTGCTTGCTTCATACTTTCACTTCCCACTACTTCTTGGACCAGTCTTTTAGTCAATCTGCCCTGTCCAACCAGTCTCTCTAATTTCAGCAATTCTTGCATCTTAACCTGTGAACAGGATACTTCTGGGGAATGGCCAAATTGCCTATAACACTAAGGGGCCATAATAATAAGCCAGGCATTAGAATAGTGCACTAAGCTGTAGTACACACAGTTCTAACCTATATAATGAAAAAAAAAAAAAGCTTACTTCTGGTGCAGTAAATTAATAGCATTTAAAAATGTGTACTGGCAGAAAATAAAACAGAAAAACAAGGGAGTTGCATGATCAACAGGACTCTTCCAACAATCCAAGGAGGCGTAATGAAGAAACAAAGTATTCAATATTAACGTAGGACTCAACATATTTTTTTTTAAATGTTTTAGACTCCTGATGCAGGCACTTTGCCGAAACACAGTGCCTTGTGGAGTCCTACTTTAATATTGAATATAGACTTTATTTCTTCTTTACGCCTCCTTGGTTTGTTGGAAGAGTCCTATTGATCATGCTACTCCCTTGTTTACCTACCTAATTTTGTAGCAGATCTTGTTTCTCCACCTCCGTGGTTGTTTATTGTAGAAAATAAAACAGCAAACACCACTGCAGTGACATGCCAAAATTTACTACATCTGGCAATTTTGTCTCCTCTTGATTGTACATGAGCAGGAATTGGCTCATGCACTTAACAGGAAGAGGGATATAAAGAAATCCCTGGTGGTTCAGTGGGCACCAGATCCCACCCACAAAGAGCTCTCTGGTGGCTCAAATGGTTCCCTTTCAACTTTGGGGTTGGGAGGCATTTCTCCTACCTTCCAGCACCAGTGTGGGTGTGTGGGGTCAGGGGCCTATATCCTGCTTGAGCCACCAGAGAGCTCTTTAGGAGTAAGGTTGAGAATCCATTGCTTGTTTGGGCCACCAGGGTCTTCCTTGTGGGACATGAGGGGAGAGGGGTGGGGTGGGGTGGTCGGGCCCACCTGGGCTACTGTTAGAGGTGCTTGCAAGGGAAGGCGGTCAGGGGTGTCTGGTACACCGTGGAAGTCTGCCGAGAAGGCTCATCTGAAATGAAGTGCTTCACTTAGATGGCCGTTTTGCTCCCATGCAGGAATCTTTATTCCAGCACTGCGGAGGAAGCAGTGATGTCATCTCTGATGGCAGGCAAAGTCCTGAGCTCCTTCTTCCTCTTAGAAACATGATGGTAGATAAAGGCCATATGACCCATCCAGTCTGCCCATCCTCTGTAGCTCCTAATTCTTCCTGTTCCTAAGCGATCCCACATGCTTATCCTATGCCTTTTTAAATTCTGGAACAGTCCTCGACTCCACCACCTCCACTGGGAGGCTATTCCATGCCTCCACCACCCTTTCTGTGAAATAACACTTCCTTAGGTTACACCTAAGCCTATTCCTTCTTAACTTTGTTATATGCCGTCTCATTCCAGAGCTCTCCTTTATTTGAAAAAGGCTCTCTTCCTGTACATAAATGCCCTTGAGATATTTAAATGTTTCTATAATGTTTCTCTCTCCCTCCTCTCTTCCAGCGTATACATGTTGAGGTACCTGTCCCTGTAATTTTGCATTCAAGACCACTTACTAATTTCGTAGCCGCCCTCTGGACCGACTCCATCCTGTTTATATCTTTCCGTAGGTGCTGTCTCCAAAACTGTACGCAGTACTCCAAGTGAGGCCTCACCACAGATTTATACAACTTCACTATCACTTCCTTTTTCCTGCTGGTCATGACTCTCTTTATGCACCCAAGCATCCTTCTGGCTTTGGCCGTCGCTTTTTCTACCTGTTTGAAAGCTTTAAGGTCATCAGACACAATCACCCCCAAGTCCCGCTCTTCCTTCGCACACTGAAGCACTACACCCCCTGTACTGTACTGTTCCCTCAGATTTTTGCGACCCAAGTGCTTGACCCTGCATTTTTTGGGATTAAACCTTAGTTGCCAAATATTGGTCCATTCCTCTAGCTTCGCTAGGTCCTTCCTCATGTCATTCACACCTTCCAGGGTGTTACCCTGTTGCAGAGTTTAGTATGATCCACAAAAAGACAAACCTTACCAGACAGCCCTTCCGCAATATCGCTCACAAAGACGTTAAAAAGAGCCGGCCCTAGGACCGATCCCTGCGATACTCCACTGACGACATCCTTTTCTTCAGAGCAAGCTCCATTTACCACCACCCTCTGTCTCCTACCATTTTTACCCAGTCAGTTACTCTAGGTCCCATAGCGAGGGCACTTAATTTATTTATCAGTCACCTGTGCGGAACCATGTCAAAGGCTTTGCTGAAATCTAAGTATACCACATCAAGCGCCCCTCCCACATCCAAGTGTTTGGTCACCCAGTCGAAGAAGACAGATTCGTCTGACACGACCTGCCACTAGTGAAGCCATGCTGCCTCGGGTCCCGCATTCCATGCAGTTCAAGAAATGCCACAATCCTCCTCCTTAGAAGCATTTCCATTAGTTTATTCACCACTGAGGTCAGACTGACAGGTCTGTAATTCCCAAACTCCTCCTTACTTCCACTCTTGTGCAAAGGAACCACATCCGCCCTTCTCCAGTCCACCGGGACCTCTCCAGTTTCTAAGGAAGCATTGAAGAGGTCCGTCAGCGGAGCCGACAGAACTTCTCCGAGTTCCTTAAGCACCCTCGGGTGTATCCCATCAGGCCCCATCGCTCTGTCTACTTTTAGTTGGGCAAGCTCCTCGCGAACACAGTCCTCCGTAAACGGGTCTTGGTCTACCATACATCCGTCCCCTTTAGCCTTTGTTTTCTGCAACCCTACCCCTGGTCCTTCATTTATGAACACAGAGCTAAAATAATCATTAAGCAGTTCAACTTTATCCTTATCATCTTCCACATATTTCTCTCCCTCAGCTTTGAGCCTCACAATGCTATTATGGCACATAAGTTCATAAGTAATGCCACACTGGGAAAAGACCAAGGGTCCATTGAGCCCAGCGTCTTGTCCCCGACAGCGGCCAATCCAGGCCAAGGGCACCTGGCAAGCTTCCCGAAGGTACAAACATTCTATACATGTTATTCCCGGAATTGTGGATTTTTCCCATTTAGTAGTGGTTTATGGACTTGTCCTTTAGGAAACCGTCTATCCCCCTTTTAAACTTTTCCAAGCTAACCGCCTTCACCATGTTCTCTGGCAACGAATTCCAGAGTTTAATTACGCGTTGGGTGAAGAAAAAGTTTCTCCGATTTGTTTAAAATTTACTACACTGTAGTTTCTTTGCATGCCCCCTAATCCTAGTATTTTTGGAAAGCGTGAACAGACGCTTCACATCCACCTGTTCCACTCCACTCATTATTTTATATACCTCTATCATGTCACCCCTCAGCCGTCTCTTCTCCATATCTGAAAAGGTCGTGTCTCCCAATTTTACCGTATTAGCTATCTTTTCCTCCATTTGCCGCTTCGCTTTCCAAAGCAACGAAGTCTCATATGATGCATTCAGTAGGAAACTTAGCTGTATTATTTGTGCCAACATGGATGAGTAGCAAAGGAGCGTGGTCCGTAGGCTTGATGAGTCTAGGCAATCTTTCCACAATATCGCAAATCTTGGCACCAGGCAGACAGCACACCTCTCTGGACAACATATCTGTCCCCTGAGAAGTGAAGGTCCAACCACCACTACCTTTCGCTTTCTTTGGGCCAATTGTCCAGCTGTGAGGGCATTTTTGATCATTGTTTCCTCCTGTTTTTTTTTTTAGATATTTTTAGCTCCTCTACCTCTAAGGCTGTGAACCAATTCTTTAGCTGAATAGAAGGTGGAGTTGGAGGATTGATTTTAGTTTTGATTGTTTCAATCCCTACTTGTCGGCAGCCATTGTAGCATAAAAAGGAGCTGTTTGCTTTCAGTAGCATCCTTTGAAGGCTTGCGCCTTTTTTGTGGGTTCTTTTCCTCACAGCTTTTGTTTAATAACCCTTTAGTGACCAGTGTTCCTGTAATAAGCCATATAGGAACAGATTGATGAGAACATTGGACAATAAAGGGTGAGGACATAACACTGATTAACCTGGATGGGGGTCAACATCGGGAAATGCACCATCTCAATTTGGCTGGAAGATTGCATTTCCTTCACTTATGCTCAGGTGGGTCTGACCTTGGACGGTAATGTCACAGTTCATAATGTCAGAGCCATGGCTGCGTTGGTAGCCCACTTGAGATCAGGCTCCAGTGAGAAATCTGCAAGGCTACAAACGTGGTCTTCACATCTCACTACTACCTTGAGTAGGACACCTGACGTGACAGTCTCTACATCGTTCTCCACCAGCTTATGAAAGCTCCTTTTGAGCCACTGAATTCCTGCCATCTGAAGTACTTGACCTAGAAGATCGTTTCCTTGGTGGCTGTTACTTCAGCTCGTAGGGTCAGTGAGCTTCAGGTCTTAGTAGTGGATGCACTTTATATTAGGTTTCGTCACAACAGAGTAGTCCTTCACATGCACCCTAAGTTCCTTCAGAAAGTGGTGTTAGAGTTCCATCTGAACCAGTCAATTGTCTTGCCAACATTCTTTCCCCGACCTCAAGCCCATCCTGGCGAAAGCAGCTTGCACACCTTGGACTGCAAGAGAGCAGTGGCCTACTACTTGGAGCGGACAAAGCCCCACAGACAGTCCAACCAACTTTTTGTTTCTTTGATCCCAGGTTTGAGCAGTCAGTGTTGCAGAATCTGTTTAGGGTCTAGAATCCAACTCCACCCTCCTGGGCCCATTTTATTCTGTTCCAGGCTGCACTCTCATTCAGATTGTATATAGAGCCGCCAAAGAGGAAACTAACCATTTGACACAGCATGTGAACAAGCAGGCCGCAAAGCCGCATCACAGTACAATGCCTTAAAGGCATAGCAGACAGTAAGAACCCAGCATCCATGCCCTGCGTGCCACCAAGGTTACGTAGACACATGCTGGAAGGATATCCGGCCAACCCGCCCTGCCATGCTGACTAAGTCTATCGGCAACACCTAATCAAAGCTGAGCAGAGATCTGCACTCAAAAAAGGATGCCGTGCCAAGATGGCAGCCATGAGTGAAAGACTGATACGGAGACCACCAAAAACTCTGCCAATGTCCCCGCCGACCAACACAGGAAGGCACCCTTGGAAAATCGGCAGAATGAGTGCCAGAGACCGCTGATTGTCAGGGGAGAGCCGTGACAGTGCGGGTACAGCCTATTAACAGCAGGCAGTGGCAGGCAAGAAGGCACATAACTGATAGGCGCAACGATAATTGGAGAGAGAGGCAGAGCTACCGAAGGAACGGTGCAAAAGCACATACTGTCCAAAGCAGCACACAGACCTTCTCCAGAAAGCATCAGCAAACATGAATGAAAATACAGGCAAGCACTTACAGAGCAGAAGACCACTGTAGATAGAGGCAGACCAACTGAAGAAATGCTGCAAAATCACCTACTGCCCACAGCAGGACCCACTCTGCTAACCATTTTTTTTGCCAAAGAGGCAGGAGTCCCAATTAACATGTGTCTGGTCAAGAACACAGACATACAGGAAGTTGCATCAGACGGATGGGACAGGTCAGAGGGGAAAGGCCCACTGTATGACGGAGGCAGCCAGTGAGTAAGGCTGCCGCTGCTGCTGCTGCAGCAGCACCGAAGACTTAAGTTACACGTAACAAAGAGCAAGCAGGCAAGGCCAGGAAAGGGTGGGGGGAAGACACTGGACTGTGCGGGGACAGAGGGAGGGGGGAGAGGAACTGGATGCTGGGTAACAAGTACTGCATGAGAATCTGGAGTCTCCAAAAATATGGACTGACCCGATCCCCGAGCAGTCCAGATTTTTGGACTTTCTACCATATCACCACCATTTCATCCCTCATCTGCTAAAGATCTTGTTTCATGACTGCCATGAAGATCTTGTATCAGAGACCAAGAAATCCCACCCTTATTGAGTTCACCTGCCAACACCAGGGATTCAGAGTCAGAAGCTGATTCCAGGACTGGTGACGTATGGTGGTAAGCAGCCTTTCCTGATGCTTAGAGAGCAGCTTGAAAGAGTCTTTAAGTTCATTCATTTTTGATTGATGAGCCAGCTTGCAGGGGGAGCCCTTGGAGGCTACTGGAGGCAAGGAAGCCCCCTTCTTGCTGGAGTTTGTGCTTTTAATGCCCAAAGCCTTTTTGTTGAAATGGGCAGGGGGCCCTCAGGGCACTGACATCTCCTCCTCCGCCCCGGGACCTCTCTCCTTTCAGCGATTTTTTTTTTTTTAGGCTCAAGCGGCTCTGAGTTGAGACTTTAGAAGTGCATAATATTTTATTCATGGAGGACAGTCTCATACCCGTGGGATACGCTGGACGCGGGATTAAGAGTGGTGCAGGCGATGTCGCGCCTGTTCTCTCTGCCGTCGTCATACTTAAGAGTCCCTACAGCTGCCTGCCCAATGCAAATTCTTTGATTACGATGGTCACTAAGACCTTGAGAACACAGCTGGTGACACGAGGCACCCATTGATGGGGCCCATCCCCTACGAATTGTTGGGGGATGGCAGTCCCACTTCCTGGGGGAATGGGCCATGGTAACTTCAGATGAGCGGGTCTTGGAGGACTTTTGAGACGGCTACAAGCTCGAGTTCACGTCTCGTTACAGATTTTTTTCTGGAGTTTCCCTGCAGGACCATCACCAATGTGGACGCAGTTTGAGAAACCCTGGCAGACTTACGGCAGCTGGAGGCAGTATGGCCAGTGCCCCCGGAGGAGTGTGGACTAGGCCGTTACTCCATCTACCTTGTGATCCCTAAAAAGGGGATTGGGGGAGTAGCCTAGTGGTTAGTGCAGCAGACTTTGATCCTGAGGAACTGGGTTCGATTCCCACTGCAGCTCCTTGTGACTGTGGGCAAGTCACTTAACCCTCCATTGTCCCAGGTACAAAATAAGTACTTGTATATATGTAAACCGCTTTGAATGAAGTTGCAAAATACCACAGAAAGGCGGTATATCAAGTCCCATTTCCCTTCCCTCTTCAGCCTGTCCTGGACCTCAAGTTCATGAACAAGGCCTTGCGTGTTTGCCATTTTAGGATGGAAACCTTGCGTTTAGACATTGCAGTGGTTTAGCCGGGGGAGTTCTTGACCGCTCTCGATGAGTCCTATCTGCACACTCCTATCTGACTTCCTCACCAGCATTTCCTTCACTTTATGGTACTCAATCAACACTTTCCATATCATCAAGCTGATCAATCCATAGACTGGTGGGTTGTGTCCATCTACCAGCAGGTGGAGATAGAGAGCAAACTTTTGCCTCCCTATATGTGGTCATGTGCTGCCGGAAACTCCTCAGTATGTTCTCTATCTCAGCAGGTGGTGGTCACACACAGCAGCAGCTCTGGCTAGGCCTCCAAGCCTAATTTTTAGGTTTTGTTGAGTGCCTGGGGTTGAGGGCTCTTTTGAGCAAGTGCAAACCTGGTGGTGCCAGGTCCCTCCTTTTCTCCCCCCTCCTGCTGGCTCCATTAAAAAAAAAAAAAAATAATAATTTTTAAACGTCCTTAAAGGCGTTTATTTCGACGTTTATTTAAACGTTCATTGCAGCTACTCACTGGGACACCAGTTCGTTACAGCTCGGAGCGGACAGCAGGTAATTTTTACCTTTTTATAGCGGGCAGGGGGTTCCCCGATTCTTCTCCCCGTGGCATATGGCGTCGGAGGGCGAGGGCGCAATGGGTCGCTCCCCGGATCGCTTGAGCGCTTCTAGAGGGGATGCGGGGGTCTTACAGCCTGATTCGCCCTTGTTGGGTGACAGTTTCGTGACCGATGAATGTCCCGGTCCTTCCTCCGGCGTGGCGGTTTTTCCCGCCATAAACGCCCATCCCCCGCTCCTCGCCTCCGCCATCTTGGCCGGCCACGCGGCTCGGACGGCTTCTTCGTGGGCCGCCCTTGAGGTTGGAGACATTAATGCCATGAACGCCCTTAATTTGGGCGACGGCACAAAAGCGGCTAAAGTTAAGCGCCGTTCTTCCCGCGCGGCTCCTTCGCGGAGTGTCGCGCCGGACGCCATTTTGGATGCGCAGCATGTCTCTCCCCCGCTCTTGCGAGCGCCGGTTGAGGGTGCGTCTAGGGTTGTTGCCCAGGCTGCGGAAGTGCACAGTCTGGGGGGTTTCTCCCCCGAGTTTGTTTTGCTGCTGCATCAGGCTTTCCTCATGCAAAACGCCCTCGGGTTGATTCCCAGGCCTTGGAGGACTTTGTCTCCTCCGATGTAGATGAGGGCAGCGTGTCTGAGGTCTCCCAACGGTCCTTTGCGGATTCCTTGGAGGAGACGGATCCCCGCTCGGATGGAGCGGATGACCCCTCTGCACCGCGGCTTTTTAGCCCAGAGGATTTGCCCAACCTGTTGTTACAGGCCATGGACACTTTGAAGATTTCCTCTCCGGAGGACGTCTCTCCCTCAGCCCCTGTTGGCTCTGCCATTATGCTGGGGACGAAGCGCCCGCCTAGAACCTTCCACGTGCATGATGCCATGCACACCTTAATTTCGGCTCAATGGGATGTCCCGGAAGCGAGCCTTAAAGTGGCTAGGGCTATGTCCCGCCTCTATCCTTTGGCTGTGAGTGAACGTGAGGCCTATCTGTGGCCTACCGTGGATTCTTTAATCACTGCGGTGACTAAGAAAACGGCGTTGCCGGTGGAAGGTGGCATGGCCCTAAAGGACGCCCAAGACAGAAGATTGGAGGCGGCCTTAAGGTCGTCCTTTGAGGCGGCTGCTTTAAGTTTGCAGGCCTCAGTTTGCGGCTCCTATGTGGCCAGGGCGTGCCTGACTATGGTGCAGCGGGCTTCCCCCTCGGATCATTCCTTGAGGACTGATTGGCCGGCCCTGGAATCGGGCTTAGCCTATTTGGCAGACTTGCTGTATGATGTCTTGAGGGCCTCAGCTAAAGGCATGGCTCAGACAATCTCTGCGCGGCGGTGGCTTTGGCTGAAACATTGGTCTGCTGACCACGCCTCTAAATCCCGCCTGGCTAGATTGCCTTTTAAAGGCAAGCTGCTCTTTGGGGTCGAGCTGGACAAAATCGTGACCGATCTCGGCACGTCTAAGGGCAAGAAATTACCAGAGGTCAGGGCTCGGGCTAGTACTCGTCCCGGTACCTCCAGAGGACGGTTGCAGGAAGCCCGTCGGTATCGCCCGGGCAAGTCGGGTTCCTCTGCCCCCTCTTCCTTCAAGAGGAATTTCTCCCCCAAGCAGCATTCCTTTCGCAGAGACCGCCGTCCCGGAGGTGCTCACTCCGGTCCTCCCCCAGGGTCTCGTACCCAATGACGGGGCCTTGGTCCACCCCCCAGTGCAGATTGGAGGACGGCTGTCCTCGTTTCTGGGCGTGTGGACCACAATAACTTCAGACGCGTGGGTGCTGGAAGTCATCAGAGACGGCTACAAGCTAGAGTTCTGCCGACCCTTAAAAAACTGGTTTGTACTCTCCCCCTGCAAGTCTCCGGTCAAAGCTGTGGCAGTGCAGCAGACCTTCGACAATCTGATCCGCCTGGGCGCGGTCGTTCCTGTGCCAGAAAGTCAGCTTGGCAAGGGACGTTACTCCATTTACTTTGTGGTACCAAAGAAAGGAGGTTCTGTCCGGCCTATCCTCGACCTCAAAGGGGTCAATCGGGCCTTGAAAGTGCGGCACTTTCGCATGGAGACTCTCCGCTCTGTTATAGCGGCAGTGAAGGCAGGAGAGTTCTTGGCTTCCCTGGACATCAAGGAAGCGTACCTGCATATTCCCATCTGGCCTCCTCATCAACGCTTTCTGCGTTTTGCAGTCCTGGGACGACACTTCCAGTTCAGAGCCGTCCCATTCGGGTTGGCTACTGCTCCGCGGACCTTTTCCAAAGTAATGGTGGTCATCGCGGCCTTTCTACGAAAGGAAGGGGTACAAGTCCATCCTTATCTGGACGACTGGTTGATCCGAGCCCCCTCTTATGCAGAGTGCGGCAAAGCTGTGGACCGGGTAGTTGCTCTTTTGAGCTCCCTGGGATGGATCATCAACTGGGAGAAGAGCCAGCTGCGCCCGACTCAGTCCCTGGAGTACCTGGGAGTTCGATTCGACACCCAAGTGGGCAGAGTGTTCCTGCCAGACAATCGGATTGTCAAACTTCAGGCTCAGGTGGACCAGTTCCTGGTAGCCTCTCCTCTTCGGGCTTGGGACTATGTGCAGCTGTTGGGCTCTATGACGGCCACGATGGAAGTAGTGCCCTGGGCCAGGGCTCATATGAGACCACTTCAACACTCTTTGCTGCAGCGCTGGACTCCGATGTCGTAGGATTATGCTGTGCGACTTCCCTTGGACCCAGCAGTGCGCAAGGCGCTGAGCTGGTGGATGCAGACAGACAAGTTGTCTGCGGGAATGCCTCTGGTGACCCCAGAGTGGATTGTCGTCACGACGGACGCCTCCTTGTTGGGCTGGGGAGCCCACTGCTTGGGAAGGACAGCGCAGGGGCTCTGGTCTCCTGCAGAGGCAAAGTGGTCTATCAACCTCCTGGAACTCAGAGCCATTCGGTTGGCGCTTTTGGAGTTCATCCCGGTACTGGCGTTGAAGCCTGTACGGGTACTGTCGGACAATGCCACGGCTGTGGCCTATGTCAACCGCCAGGGAGGTACCAAGAGCGCCCCTCTAGCCAAGGAGGCTATGAATCTTTGCCAGTGGGCGGAAGCGAACCTGGAGCAGCTTTCAGCGGCCCACATTGCCGGAGTAATGAATGTCAAGGCGGACTTTCTCAGTCGCCATACCTTGGAGCCCGGAGAGTGGCAGCTATCGGCTCAGGCGTTCTTGGACATCACGAAGCGCTGGGGCCAGCCGAGCCTAGATCTGATGGCGTCATCGGCCAATTGCCAAGTGCCGCGCTTCTTCAGCAGAGGACGGGACCCTCGATCCCTGGGAGTAGATGCTCTTCTCCAACAGTGGCCGACACAAGAGCTCCTCTATGTGTTCCCGCCCTGGCCCATGTTGGGCAGGGTGCTAGACCGGGTGGCAAAGCATCCCGGCAGGGTAATCCTGGTGGGTCCGGATTGGCCCAGACGTCCCTGGTATGCGGACTTGATCAGGCTCTCAGTCGACGATCCTCTGCGGCTGCCAGTGGAGCAGGGCCTGTTACATCAGGGTCCTGTGGTGATGGAGGATCCCTCCCCCTTTGGTCTTACGGCCTGGCTATTGAGCGGCAGCGTCTGAGGAAGAAGGGCTTCTCAGACAAGGTCATCGCCACTATGCTGAGAGCGAGGAAGCGCTCTACTTCTACTGCTTACGCCAGGGTTTGGCGTATCTTTGCAGCGTGGTGTGAAGCAGGCTCACTTTCTCCCTTCACTGCTCCAATTGCTTCAGTGTTGGCGTTCCTGCAAGAAGGTCTGGAGAAAGGCCTGTCGCTCAGTTCCCTTAAAGTCCAGGTAGCGGCTCTGGCTTGCTTCAGGGGCCGCCTGAAGGGTGCTTCCCTGGCTTCACAGCCAGATGTGGTGCGCTTTCTCAAGGGAGTTAATCACCTGCGCCCTCCTCTGCACTCAGTGGTGCCTGAGTGGAATCTCAACCTGGTGCTAAGAGCATTGCAGAAGCCGCCTTTTGAACCCTTGTCGAGGGCATCTCTGAAAGACCTGACGTTGAAAGCAGTCTTTTTGGTGGCTATCACTTCAGCCAGAAGAGTTTCCGAGCTCCAGGCGCTCTCATGTCGAGAGCCTTTTCTGCAGTTCACTGAGGCAGGAGTGACTATTCGCACAGTGCCTTCCTTCCTGCCCAAGATTGTTTCTCGCTTCCATGTGAATCAGCAGCTCTGTCTCCCTTCCTTTCGTAGGGAGGACTACCCAGAGGAGTACTCTGCTCTTAAATATCTGGATGTGAGACGAATCATCATCAGATACTTGGAAGTGACCAATGATTTCCGGAAATCGGATCATCTGTTTGTCCTGTTTGCAGGTCCTCGTAAGGGTCTGCAGGCTGCTAAGCCTACAGTGGCAAGATGGGTCAAGGAAGCCATTGCAGCGGCTTATGTGGCCGCGGGGAAGGTGCCGCCTATCCAGCTGAAGGCTCACTCCACGAGAGCTCAGGCGGCCTCGATGGCAGAGGCCGGATCCGTCTCCTTGGAAGAGATATGCAAGGCGGCAACTTGGGCTTCGGCTCATACATTCTCCAAGCATTACCATTTGACTGTGGCTGCACGGGCGGAGGCCCGGTTTGGAGCTTCAGTGTTGAGGTCAGGGATTTCTATGTCCCGCCCTGGGTGAGTACTGCTTCGGTACATCCCACCAGTCTATGGATTGATCAGCTTGATGATATGGAAGGTAAAATTATGTATAATCATACCTGATAATTTTCTTTCCATTAATCATAGCTGATCAATCCATAGCCCCTCCCAGATATCTGTACTGTTTTTATTCTGGTTGCATTTCAGGTTTAGTCTTCAGTTCCTTTTCAGGAAGACTTCGCGTTCAAGTTATTTTTTCACTTGGATTCTTCAAGAGTTGAGACGAGTTTGTGTTACAGTGAGCTGCTGCATTCCTCTCCCCTCCGTTTTACGGGGCTGGATTGAGATTTAAATTCTGCCGGCACTCCCTCCCGCTTCGTGCGGCTGTAGGGCAGCTTTGTACCCCTCCCGCTTCGGCGGTGTTTGGGTCAGTCAGCTCCTCCCGCGGTTGCGGTTGCAGGATAAGCCAGATCCCCCCGCATCGGCGGGTGTGGTGTCCCTCCCCCGCTCCGCGGGAATGAGCTGGACGGATTCCCCTCCCCCACTTGTGTGGGGATGAGCTGGGTTACTTCCCCTCCCCCGTTTCGGCGGTGGTGAGCTGGGCAGAGTGTCCCTTTGTGGGTGTAATTCTCTAAGTGCTGAGTCCTGCGGATGGAGCTTTGATATCGACATACTGAGGAGTTTCCGGCAGCACATGACCACATATAGGGAGGCAAAAGTTTGCTCTCTATCTCCACCTGCTGGTAGATGGACACAACCCACCAGTCTATGGATTGATCAGCTATGATTAATGGAAAGAAAATTATCAGGTATGATTATACATAATTTTACCTTCAGTTCCAGGCCATGCCCTTTGGCCTGGCTACAGCGCCCTGGACTTTTTCCAAGGTCATGGTAGTCATCGCAGCCTTACTCTGGAAGAAGGGAGTTCTCATTCGGGCGCCGTCCTACGAAGAAAGTCTAAAGGCGACAGACAGAGTGATTGGGCTATTACAGTCCCTTGGCTGGATGATCAATTTCCCCAAATGCCACCTGTCTCCCTCGCAATCTCTGGACTACCTAGGTGTGATTTTCGACACTCGGGCAGGGATGTTGTCCCTGCTGGCAGCGCGCAGGCTGAATCTTCTGGACCAGCTGGAGAGCTTGCTGCGGATTCCGGCTCCTTAGGCCTCAGATTATGTCCAGATGTTGGGGTCCATGGCGTCCACGTCCATGGCGTCCACGCTGTGGGCTAGTAGCCACATTTGTCCCCTGCAGTTGTTTCTGTTCAGCTGGTGGTCTCTTTTGGAGGATTACATGGTCAAAGTGTTGTGTACTCTGCATGCGTGGCGGGCGATGTGCTGGTGGATGCTGCCACAGAGTCTGCACGGGGCTTTCTCCTAGCGGCACCAGATTGGGTGGTGGTCACTACGGACGCCTTCCCTCGCCAGTTGGGGAGCCTATTGTCTTGGGCATACAACCCAAGGGACATGGTCCTTAGTGGAAGCGGCCTGGCCAATTGATTGGCTGGAGCTATGGTCAATTTGCGTGGCGCTCCGGGAGTTTCTGGTTCTTTTACTTGATTTTCAAGTTCGGGTCCTATCAGACAATGCAGTGGTGTAAGCCTACGTGAACAGGCAAGGAGGCACCAGGAGCTGACTCTGTCATGAAAAGCGTACCTCCTCTGCCACTGGGCGGAAGCTTACTTAGCTCTCCTGTCGGCGGCAAACATTGCGGGGGTTTGCAAACATTTAGGCGAACTTCCTCAGTCGACACAAGCTGAACCCAGGGGAATGGGAGCCCTTGACGGAGGCTTTCAAGCAGATCATAGATCGTTGTGGGATTCCTGTGATAGATCTCATGGCAAGCAGGGCCAACGCAAAAGTGCCTCGCTTCAGCAGGGGCAGGGAGTTTGTTTCAGAAGGGATGCCCTCTTCCAGTGTTGGCCCTCGGGTCTCCTCTATGTCTACCCGCTGTGGCCCATGGTGGGGCGTGTGGTGAGCCGCATTGCCAGGCAACAGGGCCAGGTGATTCTGGTGGCCCCGGATTGGCCTCGGCGCCTGTGGTACACGAATCTCTTCCGACTCTTGGTCGAAAGCCCTCTATGCTTTACCAGTCAGCCCCGCCTGCTCAGTCAGGGTCCCATCATGATGCAGGCAAGGAAGTGCACTACTTCCATGCCGTACACTTGAGTCTGATACACTTTTGAGTTTTGGTGCTCCTCATTGGGAATATTGACCACTTCAGCCTCGGTGACGGTTATCCTGACCTTCATGCAGGAGGGTCTCAAGAAGTCTCCTTCCCTGAGCTCTTTGAAGGATCAGGTGGTGGCCTTGACTTGTTTTGGGGGCTGTCTTCATGGTGTCTCACTTACTGCGCATCCTAATGTGGTCCGTTTTCTCCAGAGGATGAACCATCTTCACCCATTGCATTTGTCGGTGGTCCTGAATTGGAATTTGAACAACATGTTACGGGTTATGCAGCATCCCCTCTTTGAGCCCTTGGATCATTTGTAGTTGAAGGACATCACATTGAAGACAGGGTTTCTGGTGGCTATCGCTTCAGCTAAACCCATATCGAAACTATAGGCTCTGTCATGCAGGGAGCCCTTCCTCCGGTTTATGGAGGCGGGAATCTGCATTTGCACAATACCATTGTTTTTGACCAAGGTAGTCTTGTATTTCATCTGAATCTCTTTTTAATGTTACCAGCCTTTCGCCAGGAAAACTACCCAGCCAATTTCATGGCGCTGCGTTGTCTGGACGTCCACCGCATCCTTATTCGTTACCTAGAAGTCACCAATGACTTCCGTCATGTTGATCATCTTTTTTTCATTTTTTGCTGGTTGCAAGAAAGGTGTCAAGACCTCGAAAGCCATGGTGGCCCGCTGGTTGTGGGAGGCGATTGCTATGGCATGTATAACCTTGGGAAGGTCTCCTACCTTGCAGATTTGGGCCCATTCCATGAGAATGCAAGCAACCTCCCATGCCGAGTCTTGGTTGGTGGTGTTGGAAGACATTTGCAGAGCCGTCACATGGGCTTTGGTTTATACCTTTGCTAGACATTACAGGCTTGATGTGATGGACCATCCGGATGTGTAGTTCAGCACGTCAGTACTGTCTTCGGGTTGGCTCTATCTCACCCTACTTGACTGCTTTGGTACGTCCCACAAGTCTCTGGATTGATCTGTGGGACGCTATGGAAGGAAAAATTAGTTCTTATCTGATAATTTTCTTTCTATTAGTCCCAACAGATCAATCCAGAGGCCCGTCCTGCAAGGTCCTGTTGGTTTCCAGTTGTTGGAGAGTTCTATTTAGTTTCTGGTTCTGTGCAGGTTCCATCGTTTGGTATGTAAAAAAAAAAAAACAGAGACAAGGCTTCATAAGAAGTAGAAAAATAACAATTGAATAGTTGAATTACAACTCCTGCTTGGGTGGTTGAGGTTCCTAATTGAATTGCATGGATGCAGGAGCGTGTTCATCCTGTTGCATTTCTGCTTTTTCCATGGCTTTGGTATCGACAATACTGAGTGTGACAGAACAGTGTGTTTTAAGCCTGTAAAACTGAAGTGTATTTCTCTAGTTTGGCCAGCAGGTGGCGCATGTTTGTTTTGAAGCTGTTGCAGAACCAAGACTATTTTCTTTATTTAAGCCTTTTGGAAAGGCAGTCTTCAATATACTTTCAAAGATTATTGTTCTGGGTTCTGATTGGCCCAGGAGCTCATTTTCATGTGGATTTTACTGGCTTTTCCCCCCAGTCTTAGCCTGGGAGAAGAGAGAGACAGATCTTTTTGCTGAGGCCCTGTGCTAGTGTCGAGCACAAGCAGCAGGTGCAGGTGGACTTGAGCTGTGCTGGAGGTAGACCCTCTAAGTGGCTAGGCTTTCGTGACACTGAGGTTAACTTGGCTGCACATGACCACATATAGCAAATCTTTGAAGTTCTATCTCCACTTGCTGGTAGAGGGATATAACCCACAAGTCTCTGGATTGATCTGTTGGGACTAATGGAAAGAAAATGATCAGGTAAGAACTAATTCCACCACCCCCCAACCCCTAATCTTTTGTATCAAGTTAAACGTTCTACACTCCCTCAATAATAGCCAGCTGCATCCCAGATTTATTACCAAATTAAAAATGACGCCATTGTAAGCATCGCCACATAAAATCCACCTGGTCCAACGGCCAGTGCCCCAATTCCTCCCTAACAAAATTCAGCTCCCTCCACACCCTAACACTCGGATCCCTCTGATGCCTCTGTTCCAACTGAATAAGTTGCTCATGAAGCCTGAGATGTGTCTGTACCCTCTCTTTTTACTAATGAGCCCCCCATTTCACCAAGTGTCCCCAAACCACTGCCCTAAGGAATCACATAAAATATTGTCAGATGCTGTTCCATTATCATTATCCAGAATATAATTCTGAATAACCAGCCGTATTATATCATCACAAACCTTATGATCTCCAAGCAAACATTCATTAAGACTCCAAAATCCCGTGGGATGTGAGCAATCCTCAAGAACCAATTCCACCCACACTGGTGAGTGATCAGAAACCTGCATCAGCTCTATATTAACATCCTTAACCTGTCTCTATAACCCACGCTGACACCATATTAGATCAGTCCAGCTGCGTGAGAGTAAAAATATAATTGTTAGTAGAGGGGTGGTGTAAACGCCTCATCCTTTAATTAGGCAAGAAGAGCCTTCCTATGTCTCTAGTTATAATGTTCTCTACCTCTAGAATTATCCCATACCCCATCTGGATACAAATTAAAATTCCCTCGCATGATAATTTGCCCCCTCTGAAACTTCTGTAAAGGTGTCAAAAGAAAGAGCCCTGATTCTGATTGGGAGCATATAAGTTTATAATTGCAACAGGGATCCTTCAAATCCTACCAAACACTGCAATACAGTGACCCCATGGGTCCTTATAATTATCCACCACTTTAGATTTACATAATATAGCCACTCCCCCTTTTTACTACCCTCCATCAAACAGTGGATCCCACATATCCCAGATTATCGGTGTGCAAGAAGATGTTGATCTCTAGCCCTAAGGTGAGTCCTTTGCTGATAATATCCCACTGTAAATGTTTTAACTTATTAAACACAATACTCCTCATCCCTGCATCATTAATGTTCCAAAAACCCACTTTTAGCCTCTTAACATCTGTTCCCAAATCCCTCCTATCCCCCTTCTCAGAACCCCCCCCAAACCCAGTGAACCATGCTGGCTGTCCTCCTCTGCCAGCCCACACCTTGAAGGAAGATTCCCCCCGGCCCCTGAGCAGGACCTGCCCATCCTAATTCCTCCCCCCCCCCCCCCCCCCCCCCCCACAAACAAAGACAATTCCATCAATCAAATGCTCAAGCACTCCTTAGCACACTGACCAATTCCATTTGTACCCAAAGGCAGTTCAACAAAACAACTATAGCAATCTCAGCAAAAGTTTCAGCAAATCAGGTATCCTTTGTCCCCTCATGTGGTACACTCTTAGATCTGCCAGCAACCTTGTGCCAGCCATCCAAATCCCTTCAGAATGCGGGGAGGAACTACCCATCAGTCCTCTCTCATAGGCAAATCTGTGCAGCCCATCTCCTACAACACTTTCTAAGCTTCTACACACATGGACTCCTTTCTGGACTTGCCCTCCACTGTAAACAAGAGCCAAAACGGGAACAACCACCAGTATCTACACATAGCAGTCTGTAAATATCGCATCACTGGCACAAACTCTTGGTGGCATTGCAATGTGATGCGTGCCAGATCTGGATAAATAGAAACTCTGCAGTTATTCCAAACCAGCTCCTTCTGAGCTCTGGCTTTACGCAAGATCTCTTTCTTTAGTGTGATCATGAAAGCAAATCAAAATGTCCCGTGGCCCCGAATCCCTGTGAGGGCCCACATTCAGATGTGTTCTATCCAATTTAATATGCGGGGTTCCGTGATGTCCACCCCTTGATCTTCAGATTGTAGTAACAGTTTTGAGACAGTCCTGATACTGTTCCACTTCTGGGATCCCCCCGGAACTTCAGATTATGTCTACAGAATCTGTTTTCCAAGTCTTCTATTAATACCAGTAATTCTCAGTGCTCCTGATGGTCTCGAGGTCCTGACTTCTCAATAGCTGCGAGGCTCCCCTCTAACATATCCGCCTGCTCCTGTATGTGCTCCATTCTAATCCCAATCTCATTCACATCCTGCCGGAGCTCCGTAAGGGCCTTTTGAAGATCACCACGCATCACTTGCATTTTTATTTTTAAAGCTTAATCCAGTTCACCACCTCTTTTCTTTGTGATCTCCTCCTCATTAGGCCCCAGATAACTTGCTGAGTCCTGATCTTCCAACTCACCAGCAACTGCTGCCATATTGGACACTTGTCTCTGGCACTGCGTCTTGATGTTCTATGATGCTTCACACTCTCAGGCAAATATTTAAACTTTTCCAGGAGTTTTTGGGTGTTCATCGCTACTCTCACCTACACAATGGTACTGAAAAGCCCTCATAGAGAAGGCTATGCACTGCTCCCACAGAACTCAAGCTTTAAGCGGCCATACTTGAACAGTGACATCACTTTTTCCTCTTTTTACTGTGGAGTGTGTCAGCTGTCTTTGGCTCTGCATCTTTGGTGCCAGAGTTCACACTTAGTAGAAGTTCAGGTTTGGCACCCTTCCCTTTGGGACTTTGTACGCTGCTGCATTTTCTTGGCCAATGGGACTAGTGGCCTATATGCAGGGAGCAGCTATTCCTACCCGGAGGTTGATCCAGGGTGGACTTGCTTGGTGGTTTCTTTCAGGCTGGTTCCCTTACGTTTGCCTTCAGGGGCCTGGGTGCACAGTTCCTTTGCTGGTAGCTGAAGGGATTTTCTTCGTTGTCAGGCTCTGCAGCCTTTGCTCTGGATCGCGAGCTTTGCCTGGTTTGCATCTGGCAGTTCTGAGGACTTTTACTCCTTCCTATTCCCTTTCCCTTGTCCTGCTCTTGGACAGATGGGTTGTGCCTGGGTTATGGCTGGTAGTCAGGTCCCCTGGTCTCCTAGGGAAAGGTTAAAAAAAAACCACCAAAACCCCCACCAAGGAGCTTGTTACCATGATTACGGCATTGGCATCACAGCATGGTTCGCAGTCCTACCTCTTTCCTGTAGTGGAACTAGTTCTCTGCAGGGCTCAGGGGCTTGTGCCTCCTTAGGTGTGGCTGGTTTGGGTACCCCGTTGCTCCTGTTCCAGCCATACTATGTCTCATGGCTGGCGCACAGCTCTAGGGTGCAGGTACCTGTGTGCTCTCTCTGTTTCTTGCTTGCTCCACCCAGCTCTTTCCACAGAGGAACCTTCTGCTTGCCCCTGGGGTGTTCAGCTCAGTGGTTGAGTTTCACCTCTCTCTCTTGCCTTTTCTCCTCCAGTCAGTTTTAGTCCTTTCGTCAGCTCTGAACCATAACTGTGTCAGTCTCCGGCGTGGCACGGTTAATGAGACTAGCTGTTTGTGCCTTGTTTCCATGTATGAGTCACCTGAACTTTCTTACCCTGTCTTCCGGCTATATTGCATTTCAAGACCAGCTGGATGTTCAGCTGTCCAAGGTCAGCAGCCGGTATGGCTGAGCTTGGCAGTGGCTCCAACTACCAGTTAGCTCTCCTAGCCGGCTGGAGGCTTGGCTCTCTGGGTCGCCTGCTACGAGACGTTTGGGAGTCATTTTGGCGCTTGGCATTGAGGGGTCTTGGCAGCAGCTTCCTGGGAGGCGTTTCGGCATCATTCTAGTGTCCGGCGTCAGTGGTAGGGAGCTGGGTCTCTGGTCTTGTTCTAGTGACTTTGTCTCCAGTCAGCTGGTGGTCGCTGGGGCATCCACTGATTGTATGGTGCAACTACTGCTGCTGTCTCTGAGACTTCTCTTCTCAGACTCTGGTGGGTTTGAATTCCATGCCTACATGTTAGCACTTAATAGTCTGGCTACCTGGGCTGTGGGGCTAGGCTGCTGTTGCTGGTCCTTGTCCCCCTGGCATCTTGTGTGCCTAGTGCCCTATTCTTCATGGTTCTCTTTCACTTCCTATCTAGTATGTTGTGTTCTTTGGCTCCCATCTGTGCTGGCCCTTGGTGTCTCTCCATCTGGAGGCAGTCTCTTTAGACGCTGGGTAGCGGAGTTACAGGCATTGTCTTGCCAGGCTCCATCCTACAGTTTTCGGGGGGGGGGGGGGGGGGCTGGGGTTGTTTCTCTTGAATGGCTCTGTCCTTCCTTCCTGCAAGGGGTGCGTTGTTTTGATTTTCAGCCCATTTCTGTTCCTTCTTTTGTAGGGATGTTTAGCTGGTGGCACTTCATTTCCTTCACAGTTTTGGTATTCAAGGAATTTTGTACCGTGCTTGGCAGTTGCCATTGGGTTTAGGCATTCTGGGCTTCCCTTTCTTTGGATTGGTGGACAGTCTTCTGGTCTGTGGTGTTTGATGGCTTGTGGCCACCTGTTCTTCAGTGTGCATGCTGACTTGTAGGGGCACGCCTTTCGCTCTCTAGATGTTCTGGGGGGCTCAAACTGCTTCATTTAGCTCAGTCGCATTCTCAGGCTGCTTCTTTTGGCTAAGTCGGAAGCTGTTCTCTTGCTGGCTCGGGCTGCTCAGTGACTGGGTTTTCTGCTCTCATTTCTTTGCAGCAGCTTAGTATGGCGGTTGGAGGCCAGGGGTGGTTGCAGCCTTCAGGTCAGCGGCCCGTTCTGCAGGGATTCTATGGTACCACTCTACTTGGGGACTACTTTGGAACATCCCACTTGTCTCTGGATTGATCTGTGGAATGGTAATGGAAGGGAAAATTAGTTCTTACCTGATAATTTTCTTTCCTTTAGTCCCAACAGATTGATCAGAGGCCCGTGCTTGGATTCTGTGACTACATGCTGTGATATATGGAGGCAGTACATGCAAATCTCTCATGAATATTCATTGGTGGATATCCTGAAAACCTGACTGGCTGGGGTTCCTCCAGGACCAGGTTTAGGAACCAGTGCTCTAAAAGCAATGTCCAAAAATTGCTGCCATGCTGTAAAAGCAAGGTCTCAGCTTAAAAGTTTTTCAGTGGTTCTATCGCCACACAAGCGGGATACCAAGTCTAAAAATTATGGTTCCCTTGCATAGAATCATGGTGCCAAAAAACATTAGTGCGTGAAAGCATGGTCTCAAATAAAAAAATGGTCCCGGATCCAAAAATTCATGCATAGAAGCGTGGGCTCAAGTCACAAACAGGAAGAGATGCTACACACTTCTTAAATCGGATGAGAGGTACATGAAGGAATATCAGCTGCATCACAAAGTTCCCTTTGCAGAGAAGCACAATATTGGATCAAAAACATGACTTCCTTGCATTGTGTGAAGCTGGAAAACAGGATGAGAAGCCGCGCGCCTCTTAATGGCAATGCGATGATGCCACTGAGGGTCTGTTGGATATGTCAGATGGTTGGATTAGCAGAGGTCAGATAATTGAGACTGTACTGTAATTGAAGCCTCTTTCTAAGTCGCAGATTAAGAGAACAGTAAAGTGAGTTGCAATAATCCAAATATACTGAGAATACACAGCTTGGCCTCCACCCTGCCCAAGGTCGCAATCATCCCACAAGCATCCCGCAGTTACCTGTTCATGGTGCGGCCGCCGCTGTGCATCGTAAACGATATTCAACTACCTAAAACTGCTGCTGTAGATGAACGGGAGACGCCTTACCTGCTGCCGCTGAGAGCTGTTGACGTCGCCCGAGGCTTTCAACCAGCCGACTAAGGCTTTGACCGCTACCATATCAAGCGGCCCATTACAGCTAACTGAAGTTTTCGCCGCTACCCTGCCAAGCAGCCCATTACAGCGGACTCTTCACAGCAGACCGGACCTACCCCTCGAAGTTGCTACCGCCCGAGGCTCTCAATCAGCCGACTGAGGTTTTTACCGCTACACTGCCAAGCGGCCCATTACAATCGAACCCTTCACAGCAAACCGGATCTACCCCTCGAAGCTGATTCCATCCGATCGGATGATCGTCGAGACAGTGGTGCGAAAGGAGTCACGAAAACGATACTGCAAAACCTAGGAGTACAGCCGTTGAGTTAGAAAATTCAGACGAGTGAGTTAATGGTTGCTGGGGTTTGAGGCTGGTTCACGTGGCACTGAACCGCCAGCCTCGCAGGTGCTTTATACTTATTTGGTACTGATTTGCCCTAAACTTCTGACAGCTCACTGTTATAAGTTATTTATATTAACTATGTAGGCAAGTACTTATTTACCTGATATTTAGGTTTCAACAGTTTTTATTAATGAAGCACAAAAATAGTGTTTACATAATGTAAGTATCAGTCCAATCAACCAACATACACTAAGAGGCATATTTTCAAAGCACTTTGGGAGGCTAAGTTCCATAGGTTTCTATGGAACTTTGGGAGGCTAAGTGCTTTGAAAATAAGCCTCTAAGTACGATAATTGTGCAATATTACTCATCTTCATTAATCTTTTAACTTTATCCCCCCCCCCTTTTATGTTACTGATAGTTAACATTTTATTCAACAGGGTCTATTAACAACATTTTATCAACGACTCCTTTCCCCCATGCTCTTTCCTTCTATCAATTGACAACATATATTCCAATGCATTAACCCCCGAAGTGTAACCACTTTCAGATGTCAGCTTTACATTGCACAATCAAAAGCATTGAACTAAAAACAAGCAAAAATGTGGGGTCTTACTCCCCTCCATAAGAGAGCCAGGGGGCCTGTGTTCTGATGGCCCTCCTACCCCTCCCCGGAAGATGTCTTTAACAGACTGGAAAAAAGGCTAGTGTACCTCCAAATGAGCTTCCCACCCTTACTACCCCCCCCCCCCCCCTCCTAAACCCTCCCTCCCCGCTCCCAGGTCTGCTCTACTGTTCTTTCCCAATTTCTAAGAGATAATAAGAAAAATCCCTATTCCCATTCAGTTTCCATTAGTCGCCGAGGGAAGCTTAGACAATGCTCCAAGTTTATTAATAATATGACTCCTCGCCCTAATTTACCTGAAATTTAAACGATATTGATCTATATAGTCAGCATAGTATTGTATTCATAGCTTATAACTGCTAGAATTGACTTAGCTTATATTGCTGACTACCGACTTGCCCTGTATTGCTGTATATTAATCTATCTGTCATTATTGAACACCGATCGGCTCTGCATTGTTGAGCAACTACCTGTCCTGCACTGTTGGCCATTGATGTGTCCTGCACTTCTGAATACCAATCTATTCAGTATTACTGTCAGCTGATTTTAACCTATTCTGGTGATTATTGATTTATCTACATTGATGGTCACTGAGAGACACTGTTGATTGCTAAGCGGTTCTACACTGCTGTTAACTGATTTGCCTAACACTGTTGCCAGTTAACTGTTATTAGCCGTTTTGATATCAACTGTGTATTTAAATTTATATTTGCCTAATATTAATCGTTACAGTGTTATACAGTTAGGTCATAATTTTATTCTAATACGGTCAGTACTGATCTGCTCTTACAATATATATTTATCATCCATTTACCAACATGATCCTTATCAAAATACTTATCATTATCCACTCACTAACTTTCATCCACGCAATACTCAACTTCTCCCCAACGGAAATCAACCTAATACCAGTTCTTCAATACCACGTAAGATCACCTACTTTAATCATATCCCCACGGACCAGCAATAACCATAGAACTTCACAAAGTCACAGACAATCATCCTCTAAAACAGAAACTATCTCATCTAAAGCAAAAGCACCTAAGACAAGACAACTCATTAAAATCCGACCTTCATTTTCAACTTCTGAGTCACATCAACCTATTCATATAGGATACATCAACGCTAGATCTGCAGTTAACAAAACCAAAACCATCACAGACTGGATTACATCTGACAATCTCGATCTACTCTTCATCACGGAAACTTGGATCCGGGATTTAAAAGATCCCATCATCCTTGTATGCCCGCCTGGTTATAAAATAATACATTGGCCTAGAGAAGATAGAAGAGGTGGAGGTATAGCACTTATCCATAAAACAAACTTCTACACAGAACCATTTTCAGAGTCCATCTCACCACAAATCAAAATTGCCTCTATTAAACTTTGTAACTCCACACTATGTGATCATCTTACCTGCATACTGTTTTATAGGCCTCCTAACAACTGGAATATTAGCCAAACTACATTTAAGGACTTTATATCAAACGTATGCATCGACAGTTCCAACGTACTACTAATTGGAGACTTGAATCTTCATCTAGAAGACTTAAATTCGGTCTATACTCGAGAATGTACTGACTTCCTTCAGTCATGTGACTTTACCATGCCCCCACTACAACCTACTCACATTAAAGGACATTCACTCGACATTATTTCCTACAAATACTCCTTAAATCAAAACTTCCTCATATCAGACATTCATTGGTCTGCTTCACCTTGGTCAGACCATCATAAAGCGACCGTATCTCTATACTGGCGTAAGAAGAACCAGGTTATTAAACAGGAACCTTTAACAATCACCACCAGAGGACGTATTGACATAGATACTTTCTGGTATAAGATCTGTTATAACAACTGGTCAACTCATCCTAATTCGTATCAATTCTTCACTGAATGGGACAGTAGGTGTAAACTCATTCTGGACGAAATTGCACCTTTTCATTCTAAGACTCTACGTAGAAGAAATCCTTCTCCTTGGTTTAATGACATATTAAAGAGTCTCAAGTCACAAACCAGAAAGCTTGAAAAAACTTGGAGTAAATAAAAAAAATAACCTCACCTTTAATGCTTGGAAACAATCACAAAAATCTAGAAGAAGGCCATCAAGCAAGCCAAAAGATCATATTACACAAGTAAGATTACATCCACTGGTACAGATATAAGAAAACAGTATCAATTAATTAAGAATCTTCTCAACACCGACCCAATCACAACATCTGCCTTAAATTGCCCATCAACAGAACAACTAGCCAATTACTTTAAAGACAAAATCATCAAACTATGCAATTCAGTTCCCCATGACGATGGCAGTATAGACAACTTTCTTGATGAACTAGATCCAGCCATGGACGAGATTCCTGCCGATCGCTCCTGGATGAGCTTCACATTTCTCACCACTGAGGAAATTTCTACAACATTATCCAGACTGTCAAAATCCCATTGTCACCTTGACTCATGCCCTAATTATCTAATGAAAAAAGCTCCACCTCGTTTCATTTCAGACCTCACCATTCACTTAAATTTCCTTCTTCAACAGGGATCCTTCCCCACTGAACACGCTGACATATTACTCACGCCAATACCAAAGAATATCAAGAAACCAGCAGGTGACATTACCAGCTATCGCCCTGTGGCATCCATCCCACTATTGACTAAAATGATGAAAAACAGAGTAACCTCCCAATTCAATGAATTCATTCAAAAATTCTCCATTCTACATGAGTCGCAATCAGGCTTTCGATCGGCCCACAGCACAGAAACTGTACTACTACACCTAATATCCAAATTCAAGCTTGAAATTTCATTTGGAAATAACATCCTTCTCTTACAGTTTGACTTATCTAGTGCATTCGACATGGTAAACCATGATATTCTTACAAAATTACTGGATAAACTAGGGATTAGCGGGAATATCATCAAATGGATAAAAGGTTTCATCACCACTAGATCTTATCGAGTCAAAACAACTTCATCAACCTCATATCCTTGGTCTTCAACATGCGGGGTACCTCAAGGATCGCCTCTATCTCCGATCCTCTTCAACCTCATGATGATCCTGTTGGTCAAATCCCTATCCAACTCTGGCCTCAACCCCTTCATTTAGGCAGATGACGTCACTATATTCATCCCATTTAAATCCAATTTAGCAGAAATTTCCGATAAAATAACCAATGGAATGAATATCTTAGCCTCCTGGGCCAATGCTTTTAAGATGAAATTGAATAAGGAGAAAACACAGTGTCTAATCCTCTCATCCCAACTCTTTGCACCCATCCCAACCACATTCTGCACCCCAGATGTCAAGATTCCCATATCTGACAAACTAAAAATTTTAGGAGTAACATTAGACAACCATCTAACTCTGGAAAATCATGCAAATGCCACAACAAAGAAAATGTTTAATATGATGTGGATGCTGAAACCAATAAAATCTTACCTTCCTTTGAACACCTTCCGTAACTTGGTTCAATCCACTGTATTGACATGTGTTGATTACTGTAACAGCATTTTCCTTGGCTCCAAGGCCCAAATTCTGAAAAAACTTCAGATTGCCCAAAATACGGCTGCCAGACTTATTTTTGGTAAGTCAAGATTTGAGAGTGCAACTCTTCTCTGTGAAAGACTCCATTGGCTTTCTATTACTGAACGAAAACACTTCAAAGTCCACATGCTGATTCACAAGATTATCTACGGAGACGCCCCAGGTTACATGTATAATCTGATAGACATACCAGCCAGAAACAGTTTAAAATCTTCTAGAACATATCTCAATTTGCATCTTCCTAATTGCAAAGGACTTTAAGTACAAGACATATTATGCATCCAACTTCTCTGTAATAGGCAGTCAAATATGGAATGCCTTACCAAGATCCATTTGAATAGTCAATGACCTTCTACCTTTCCGGAAGTTGCTAAAAACTTACCTCTTCAATCAAGCTTACACAAATAACCTGAATTAAATAATAAGTCCATGTGTACCACTAGACCAATCCAAGAATTCAGAACCGGAATGTACTTCCCTATTTTTCCTTTAACATACTCCTTTTTTACCCACCTCCACACAATCTATTATATCCTTCTTCTTACCCCTCCCCTACATTTTCCCTATAATAACTACATGTTATTATAATAACTATGTATCAATTTGTTATCCTGTTTTACAGCCATATTGAACCATTCTATATCATTTTGTTAACCCATTTTACTATGTAAGCTGCATTGAGCCTGCTATTGAGTGGGATAGAGCGGGGTACAAATGTTACATATAAATAAATAAATAAATACAAACTGCCTGAGCAATAGTTCTAAAATTTACAGGACTTGAAGAAAGATCTAATAGACTGGAGGCGACACAATACAAAAACTTTTCAGCTAGTTCATTTATCTGGTATTCAAATGTTAACTTGGAATTTAAAATTAGTCCTAATAACCTTGATTTTTCATCAGATTTAAGAGTAGCTTTAGAAGCTAAAGCTATATTGACCTTTGAAGCCCATCGCTGATCACCAAACCAAAGTAATGTCTTTTGAGTAATTTAAGAAAATTGTTTTCGCCCAATCTTCTACAATATTAATAAAATGTTTCCCATTTTGAATACTATCGTCTAGAGTGCTTGAATCTGGACAGAGTGCAAAAATATTGTCTGCATAAGTCAAAGAAAAAATATTCAATGTAGATACCTCCCTAAGGGGCTTAGATATATATTAAACAGTTGTCGTGACTTTTGAATTCACTTTGCATGCCTTATGTGCTACCCTTTAGTGTGATGGTTCTACTCCTGATTTTTCCACACTAAAACCTCATACTACATTGATAATAAAAGCATGGAAAACTGGGAATAAACTGCCCTGCTAAAGGATAATACAACTTGCTGCATTGGTCTTTGAGTGGCATTTAGCTTGGGAGCCACCTGCTTTGTTATACCTGACTCTGTCCTGCCTGTGAACAGAAAAAAGCAAAGTTGCTTAATTGAAACATGGGTTTTTTTTTTCTAGACAACAGGATTTATAATGCACACAATCCCTCCCACCTCCCTGAGAGTTGCATTCCTTCTTGAGATATTGAACTAACTGAAAAGGTGAGGGAAGACACTTTCACATGCCAATAACTTTACAGTTAGTTCTGAGCTCTGGAAGAGGTGTTCGTGCTGGTGCAGTGTGATGATATCACCCATTTTTGTTCTTGATCAACCTGATTGCACTAAAGTAATTATCAGAAGAGGATAAGGCTAGCAACCTTTGACACACTAAGTATACTCTCTTGGGGGAGGCAGAGAAATGGGAGATTATAATACAAATAATCAAACTAAAGTTAACTGAAATTTTCCATAAAAGATAAAATTTCATGAACAAGCAGTTTTGATTTGAAGGGAGAACAGCTCAGAGGAAATATGAGAAAATACTTGTTTACTGACATGATGGCAGAGCTTGAAATGACCTACCAGCAGAGGTGGTGGAAGCCATTACTGCGACAGAGCTGGACAAACATAGAGGATAATGATAGGAAAAGGATTGGTAGGTTACATTATCTATATATATAAAAGGCAACCCCAACGTTCTATGAAGCCTCCAGCCGGAAGTATGAAGCGCCAGAGATATCCGGTTTCCCCATGAGTGAAGGAAAACAGCACAGCACGAAATCCCTCTCTCTGTAACAGTGAAGGACTCAGAGGGGGGAGGAGAGAGATGCCCTCACTCTCTCTGTAACACAAACACAGCACAGCAGGAAACAACACTTAAGGACTGGACTCGGAGGGGGGAGGGGAGGGAGAGAGGGCAGAGGGCAGGGACACTCCCACATGCACACTCTGAAGAAAACCTTGCTAGCCCCCGTTTCATTTGCATCAGAAACGGGGCTTTTTTACTAGTAGCAAATAATTAAGCATTTTTTCTTTTAAGAAGAGAGGCTATGGGAGAGGTGATCAGGAGATAAGGGATGTCAAAAGGAAATCTGATATAAAGCAAGAATTGACAAATCATGGGTATAATAGCAACTAAAATTTTCCCTGTGGTGCCTAGGACTTTTGTGGCTTCACTTTGGTGGCTAGTGCTACTGCTGAATCAGGAGCTCTGTTCTCATCTGCACTGCATGGTTTTCACTGAATTTTGAGACCTTACAGTCTAAAACCAAAACTGGAGTTCCTGCATTGCATCGCTCAAGAGTCTCATGGTGTCAGTAAGGAGACAGTTTTGTTTTGGTGATGGCAGCCTTTAGCAGGCTTCAAGTGGAGGAGTGGCCTAGTGGTTAGGGTGGTGGACTTTGGTCCTGGGGAACTGAGTTCGATTCCCATTTCAGGCACAGGCAGCTCCTTGTGACTCTGGGCAAGTCACTTAACCCTCCATTGCCCCATGTAAACCTACCATGAGTTGGAAAGCACAGGGTACCAATGTAACAAAAAAAAAATGGGAATGGAAGTTGGGAGATCTGAGGAGAAGCTGTTTAAATCATTGGTTGAGAGAGATTGGAGTGGGTGGCTGGCTGGTTGGGGGAGTAGCAGAATGCTGGGGGCTGAAAAATACCTAAATAAATTAGGGGGAAGGGAAATGACTGGGTCAGGGTTATTGTGGAAGTAGAGAAATACTGTGGGGCTTGAGGCTGCTAAAAATGAAGGGGATTATGAGAGAGGGAATCTTTTCAGGAAAAGGAGGGCTATGAGAGAGAAAGAAAGAGACATCAGACAGAGTGGAGGAAGTGAGAGGGACACTGCTGGGGAGCAGTCTGGAGCAGAGTAATTGGGTGAATTGATCTTAAGCTACTATTATGTGCCGTATTACTGTATTTAAAACATAGATGGAAAGGTTTGTACTGTCTAATTATTTTAGGTAGATCTCTCTTTACCCAAGAATTTCAATATAAAATAAAACAAAGGAACTAAAAATTACCCTTTTTTTGTCAGTTGATTTGTTTGCTATTAAATTATATCTATTACAGTACATGTTTTAATTTGGATCTTATTTTTCTACCACTTTTTTAATTTGTAAGAGATAAAGCTGCACAGAGAGATAATGAAGAAGAAACAGCAGATGATCCTCGGAAACTTAAACCTGGAGAAATTGATCCAAACCCAGAAACAAAACCAGCCAGGCCTGATCCAGTTGATATGGATGAAGGTAAACCTATTTAATCAACTCTTCCTTATCAGAAATAGGCTGACTTATCTTAAAATCAGTAGTATCTTTGGCTCTTTGTTAGGCTCTTTGTTATGTGAAGTGCAGTTTCCTTGTCAGCAGCAGCAGATGAATCCAGATGTGGGTTATGACCAACTACCAGCAGGTGGAGATAGCACTGAATTGAATTCTCATATTGGACTGTATTCTTGGACGGTCTATATTCTCTATCTCCTGCAGGCGGATGGACAGCCTCTCACAAGCTCTTGGCTTGCTCTTCTGCTTAGTTCCTGTTTTGAGTTTCCTAATTCAGTTGATCTTGTGGGTATAGGCTAGAGGTGCCTATTTCTGGGTTACACCTGATGGTACCAGGTCCCTACCCTCCCACTGCCGCCCCTCACCCCCGTCTGCTTACTGGGGGGGGGGGGGGGGGGATTTCATGGGCAACGGACCCAAAAAAAAATTAGCAGTTTGACTGCTGGTGCTGCTGAAATTGGAGGGGGAGGCTTTCCTGGTCTGCTCTCAGCTTGGCTTCTGCAGAGAAATGGCAGACCTCACTCCTCACCAGTTTGTGGTGAGTACTGCTTTACATAAGTACATAAGTAATGCCATACTGGGAAAAGACCAAGGGTCCATCGAGCCCAGCATCCTGTCCATGACAGCGGCCAATCCAGGCCAAGGGCACCTGGCAAGCTTCCCAAACGTACAAACATTCTATACATGTTATTCCTGGAATTTTGGAGTTTTCCAAGTCCGTTTAGTAGCGGTTTATGGACTTGTCCTTTAGGAAACCGTCCAACCCCTTTTTAAACTCTGCTAAGCTAACTGCCTTCACCACTTTCTCCGGCAACAAATTCCAGAGTTTAATTACACGTTGGGTGAAGAAAAATTTTCTCTGATTTGTTTTAAATTTACTACACTGTAGTTTCATCGCATGCCCCCTAGTCCTAGTATTTTTGGAAAGTGTGAACAGACGCTTCACATCCACCTGTTCCACTCCACTCATTATTTTATATACCTCTATCATGTCTCCCCTCAGCCGTCTCTTCTCCAAGCTGTATAGCCCTAGCCTCCTTAGTCTTTCTTCATAGGGAAGTCGTCCCATCCCCGCTATCATTTTAGTCGCCCTTCGCTGCACCTTTTCCAATTCTATATCTTTCTTGAGATGCGGCGACCAGAATTGAACACAATACTCAAGGTGCGGTCGCACCATGGAGCGATACAATGGCATTATAACATCCTCACACCTGTTTTCCATACCTTTCCTGATAATACCCAACATTCTATTCGCTTTCTTAGCCGCAGCAGCACACTGAGCAGAAGGTTTCAGTGTGTTATCGACGACGACACCCAGATCCCTTTCTTGGTCCGTAACTCCTAACGTGGAACCTTGCATGACGTAGCTATAATTCGGGTTCTTTTTTCCCACATGCATCACCTTGCACTTGCTCACATTAAACATCATCTGCCATTTAGCCGCCCAGTCTCCCAGTCTCGTAAGGTCCTCTTGTAATTTTTCACAATCCTGTCGCGAGTTAACGACTTTGAATAACTTTGTGTCATCAGCAAATTTAATTACCTCGCTAGTTACTCCCATCTCTAAATCATTTATAAATATATTAAAAAGCAGCAGTCCTAGCACGGACCCCTGAGGAACCCCACTAACTACCCTTCTCCATTGTGAATACTGCCCATTTAACCCCACTCTCTGTTTCCTATCCTTCAACCAGTTTTTAATCCACAATAGGACATTTCCTCCTATCCCATGACCCTCCAATTTCCTCTGTAGCCTTTCATGAGGTACCTTGTCAAACGCCTTTTGAAAATCCAGATACACAATATCAACCGACTCCCCTTTGTCCACATGTTTGTTCACTCCTTCAAAGAATTGAAGTAAATTGGTCAGGCAAGATTTCCCCACACAAAAGCCATGCTGACTTAGTCTCAGTAATCCATGTCCTCGGATGTGCTCTGTAATTTTGTTTTTGATAATAGCCTCTACCATTTTCCCCGGCACCGACGTCAGACTCACCGGTCTATAATTTCCCGGATCTCCCCTGGAGCCTTTTTTAAAAATGGGCGTTACATTGGCCACCCTCCAATCTTCCGGTACCATGCTCGATTTTAAGGATAAGTTGCATATCACTAGCAGTAGCTCCGCAAGCTCGTTTTTCAGTTCTATCAGTACTCTAGGATGAATACCATCCGGTCCAGGAGATTTGCTACTCTTCAGTTTGCCGAACTGCCCCATTACGTCCTCCAGGTTTACCGTGAAGTCAGTAAGTTTCTCCGACTCGTCCACTTGAAATACCATTTCCGACACCGGTATCCCACCCAAATCTTCCTCGGTGAAGACCGAAGCAAAGAATTCATTCAGTCTCTCCGCTACGTCTTTGTCTTCCTTGATCGCCCCTTTTACCCCTCGGTCATCCAGCGGCCCAACCGATTCTTTTGCCGGCTTCCTGCTTTTAATATACCGAAAAAAATTTTTACTATGTTTTTTTGCCTCTAATGCTATCTTTTTTTCATACTCCCTCTTCGCCTTCTTAATCTGCGCCTTGCATTTGCTTTGACACTCCTTATGCTGTTTCTTGTTATTTTCAGACTGTTCCTTCTTCCATTTTCTGAAGGCGTTTCTTTTGTTATTTTCTTGTTGGGCTGCGCTTGTGATCGCAGTTGTCAATGGCTGCAGATTTAGTGAAGCACTGCAGCGCCAGGGCAGTGTTCCAGTTGCACGGTGGGCTCCGAATCGGCCAGAAGTGCGGCAGAGATGGCGAGGCATTCATTTTTCCGCACAGGGGATGTACTGCCGTATTCTTCTCTCTCCCTCGCAGGCATGGTGACTCCTGCAGCCATCGTGGACAGCCGCCACTCTCCCACTGAAAAAGCAGGCTCAGTTGACAGTGGCATCGGAGTTTTCTCCCTCACGAATGGGCTCTGCTGATTTGGTTGGGTTTCAGATGGGCTCTGCTGTGCTGGAGCCCTTTTCTCCTGACTTTGTTTTACTGTCCCATCAGGCGTATCTCCTCAAGCGGTCCCATCAGCCACTTGGTTCTCAGGTTGCTCTCTGATGGGGCAGGGGAACTTTTCCTCTAAGAGAAGGAGAATGGAGGTCTTGTCTGAGGGAGAAAATGTCTCACCTCATTCTCCTGGGTCATCAGAGGGCGCTGGCTCGGCTGTCATCATGTCTTCCCCTTTCCCCTGATCCTCTGGAAGAGGGGAAGCTCATGGCAGATGAGGCTGATGACCCCACAGCAGTCCAAGTTTTATGTAAGGAGGCATTGCCTTCATTTATCACTAACGCTATGGAGGTACTTAATATTGAATCCTGGGAGGGTCTGGCTCCAGCGGCGGCTAAACCTAAGATGGTTAGAATTGAGTGGCTACCTAGGTCCTTTCTGGTTCATGAGGCCATTCAGGAATTAATTACAGCTCAATGGTCCACTCTAGATGTCAGTTTGAAAGTGGAGCAGGCTATATCCCGTCTTTACCCCATCTGTGCTGAGGAGCTAGATAAGTTAAAGCTGCCCACTCACTAATGATACAGAGGTTCTCCGAGGACAAGCAGGCTGCTTGTTCTCACATGTGGGTCGACGCCCGCATCGGCCCAGGAATAGGCTTTTTGCAAGCAAAATATAAAAAAAGTTTTGCCAGAGTCTTCTGGCGCGCGTGCGCGGACCGATTTCCTGCCCGTCGCGTGAGCTTGTTCCCTCAGTTTTCGTTTTTCCGCATTGAGGTGCGGTAGGTTTTTATCTCCGCTCCTCTCAGGCCAAGGAAAAGAGTCTTAATTTTTTGCTATTTTGTTCATCATTTTTCTTTATTATTGTCAGTTTTCAAAAAAAAAAAAAAAAAAAGAAATTCTGTCGTGTCTTTAGATTTCTTTACTCTTTAAAGTTTCCTTTGTTTTTCGACATGGCCGGCTTATTCCCTAATTTTTTGTGCCCTTTTTTCCTTTTAACAGACACAATTGCGTCTTTTGATTTCGCCAAAGCCATTTTTCCTTCCATGTCATCGAAGACACCCAGCGGCTTCAAACGTTGTACTCGGTGCAACCGGACCATCTCAGTAACCGATACCCACGCCTGGTGTATCCAGTGCCTTGGGTCCGACCATAGCCCAGCTGCTTGTAGTCTGTGTCTTCGTGTGAAGAAACGGACCCAAGCGTCTCGAGAAGCCCAACAAGAAAAGCTTTTTGGGGCTCGGTCCGGTCCTTTAACATCGACATCGATACCGAGGTCGGCGGCGTTGACATCGAGGGAAGCATCGACGTCGGGAGCGGAGGTAATGGCTGCTGAAAGACCAATTCGCGCTGGGAGCAGTGAGGCATCGAGTGGGTCTCCACCTGCCTCGAGGCCTCCTGTTATGCAGGCTCCCCGGGACTGACCTTCGTCGGACCTGGCCCCGAGGAGGCATGAGGATTCCACGTCCTCCTCATCGGTACCGAGGAGTCTCTATGATGGGCGTCGAGCGAAGGCGAAGAAGCACCGTCATTGTTCTTCTTCGACACACGTTGCTGGGAGCTCTGGGGCGTCGAGGGAATCGGCACCAGAGAAGCGTTGGCGCCAAGAGGATTGCTCCCCCTCTATTCAGGAGGTGCCGATGCGTCGGTCTTCTGGCAGCCCGGTGCCTGCTCCCGAGCCTCGACAGATTCTGCCACTGGCTCCTTTATCAACCCCGCAGCCTTATCCGACGGCGGCTCTCAACGAGCGCGTTAGGGCCCTACTTCCAGAGCTTCTGGAAGGATTGCTGCGCCAGTCTGCTTTGGTGTTGGGGGTGCTTGCGCCTTCCATACCGTCTGCTGCAGCGGCATCTGGCCCTTCACCTGTGGTGAGGTCCCCGACCTCGGTGCCGCCTGCCACCCAGGTCGACTCCCCTTCGACGTCAGTGGAGGAAGCTTCATCGCAGTCCAGGCGAGCATCGACTTCTCAGCACCGCCATCGAGGACGTCGCTCCTTGGCGTCGAGGCAGGCTCAGTTTCGGACTGCTCTGAGGGATGTCTTATCCGATACTGAAGATGAGCGTTTGTGGAAGAGGAAGATCCCAGGTACTTTTCTTCTGACGAGTCCTATGGGATTCCCTCTGAACCTTCCCCTCCACCAGAAAGGAGACTTTCTCCATCGGAGACTCTATCCTTTATCTCCTTTGTCCAGGAAATGGCTGCTGCTATTCTCTTCCCTATGGAGGTTGAGGATGAACCCAGGGCTGAGATGCTCGAGGTCCTGGATTATCCTTCTCTGCCTAGAGAGGCTGCAACGGCTCCTTTTCATAATGTACTGAAGGAAGTCCTTATGTGAAACTGGTCGTTCCCTCTGTCTAAGCTCAATCCCAATATCGGATCCACGGTGAACCTGGATTGATGAGGTCTCAGCTACCTCACAATTCCATGGTGGTGGACTCCACCCTCAAAAGAGCCAAGAGCACTAGGGACTATGCCTCGGTGCCCCCAGGCAGAGAATCTAGAATCTTGGACTCTTTTGGGAGGAAGACGTATCAGGCCGCTATGCTCGCTACCAAGATCCAGACATACCAGCTCTTCACAAGCGTCCACTTGCGGAACTCGGTGAGGCAATTCTCCAGCTTGGTTGATGCACTCCTTCCGGAGCAGGCCGAGACTTTTCGCCAGTTGGTCAGGCAGCAGAAGGCGTGTCGAAAATTCCTGACACTTTTGATGTAGCATCCAGGATCGCTGCCCAAGGTATAGTGATGCGCAGACTTTCATGGCTGCGTGTCTCGGACCTGGATCATTCGGTCCAGCAGCGGATGGCGGATGTTCCTTCCTGGGGGGATAACCTTTTTGGTGAGAAAGTAGATGATCTTGTTGACCAGATCAAGAAGCACAATGATGCTATGTATTCTCTCTCCCGCCGGGCGTCTTCTGCTACTACCTCCTCATCTAGGAGGTTTTTTGGAGGGAAGAGGAGTGCTCCCTATTCTAATGCTAGGTGTAGGTACACTTCTGCTTCTCTGCAGCCTGCCCAGGCTTAGTCCCAATGCGCTTGATCTCATCAACTGCATGCGCCTAAGGTCACTGCGGCTCCCCAGCAAATGCAAGGTCGGGCTTTTGACTGGCTCCAGTTCAACATAGCCTCAGTAAACGTGTCCGTATTGGATGACTTGCCGGTTGGGGGGAGGTTAATGTTTTTTCACCAAAGGTGGCCTTATAACCTCCGACCGGTGGGTTCTTCAAATTGTCCGGTTAGGATACACCCTCAATTTGGAATCCAAGCCTCCAAATTGCCACCAGGAGCTCAGTCCTACAGCTCCCAGCACAAGCAGGTACTTGCAGAGGAACTCTCCGCCCTTCTACAGGCCCAAGCAGTCGAACCCGTTCCACCAGGGGAAGAAGGGCTGGGATTCTATTCCAGGTACTTCCTTGTGCAAAAGAAAACGGGGGATGCGTCCCATCCTAGACCTAAGGGCCCTGAACAAATTTCTTATTCGAGAAAATTTCAGGATGGTTTCCCTGGGCATCCTTCTTCCCATGATTCAAGAGAACGATTGGCTATGCTCTCTGGACTTAAAGGATGCTTACACACACATTTTGATACTTCCAGCTCACAGGAAGTATCTTCGGTTTCGGCTAGGAACACAGCACTTTCAGTACCGTGTACTACCTTTTGGCCTGGCGTCTGCGCCCAGAGTGTTTACAAAATGCATAGCTGTAGTCGCAGCGTTGCTATGCAGACTGGGAGTGCATGTGCTTCCTTATCTCAACAATTGGCTGGTGAAGAGCACCTCGAAGGAGGGTGCTCTGGAGTCCCATGCGAATGACTATTCAGTTGCTGGAGCTGCTGGAGTTCGTCATAAATTATCCCAAGTCCCATCTCACTCCAGTCCAAAAATTGGAATTCATTGGAGTTCTGCTGAACACTCAAGTAGCTCAAGCTTATCTCCCCGAGGCAAGGGCGGACAACTTTCCGTCCCTGGTGTCCATGGTTCGAGCCTCTCAGCAGGTCACGGCTTGGCAGATGTTGAGACTTCTGGGGCACATGGCCTCCACAGTTCATGTAACGCCCATGGCACATCTACATATGAGGTCAGCTCAGTGAACCCTAGCTTTCCAGTGGTTTCAAGCTGTGGGGGATCTAGTGGATGTAATCCAACTGTCCACCGACCATTCCAAGTTCCTCCGCCAGAGAAAGTGCAGATGACGGATGCATCTCTCCTGGGGTGGGGTGCTCATGTAGATGGGCTCCACACTCAGGGAGCCTGGTCCTTTCAGGAAAAAGGTCTGCAGATCAACCTCCTGGAATTAAGAGCGATCTGGAACGCTCTAAAGGCTTTCAGAGTTCGGCTGTCCAACCGAGTAATCTTAATTCAGACAGACAATCAGGTTGCCATGTTTTACACCAACAAGCAGGGGGGCACCGAATCACGCCCTCTGTGTCAGGAAGCTGTCCAGATGTGGCTTTGGACTCGCCGTCACGACATGTTTCTCCAAGCCACTTATCTGGCAGGCGTAAACAACAGTCTGGCCGACAGGTTGAGCAGGATAATGCAACCTCACGAGTGGTCACTGAACGTGGGCGTAATCCGCAAGATCTTCCGAGCGTGGGGCATCCCCTCGGTGGATCTTTTTGCCACTCAGATCAATCACAAGGTCCCTCAGTTCTGTTCCAGGCTTCAGGCCTACGACAGACTAGCGTCAGATGCCTTTCTACTACTACTACTTACTACTACTTACATTGGGGGACAGGCCTTCTATATGCGTATCCTCCCATACCTCTAGTAGGGAAGACTTTGCTGAAACTCAAGCAAGACTGCGGAACCATGATCCTAATTGCACCCTTCTGGCCGCGTCAGATTTGGTTTTCTCTTCTTCTGGAGTTGTCCTCCGAAGAGCCGTGGAGATTGGAGTGTTTTCCAACCCTCATCACTCAGAACGAGAGGTCGTTTCTACATCCCAACCTCCAGTCTCTGGCTCTCACGGCCTGGATGTTGAGAGAATTTGCCTCCTTGGGTCTTTCAGAGGGTGTCTCCCGAGTATTGCTTGCTTCCAGAAAAGATTCCACGAAGAAGTGTTACTCTTTCAAATGGAGGAAGTTTGCCGTCTGGTGTGACAGCAAGGCCCTAGATCCTCTTTCTTGTCCTACACAGACCCTGCTTGAATACCCTCTACACTTGTCAGAGTCTGGTCTCAAGACCAACTCCGTAAGAGTTCACCTTAGTGCGATTAGTGCTTTTCATCACCATGTAGAGGGTAAGCCTATCTTGGGACAGCCTTTAGTTGTTCGCTTCATGAGAGGTTTGCTTTTGTCAAAGCCCCCTTTCAAATCTCCACCAGTGTCATGGGATCTCAACGTTGTTCTCACTCAGCTGATGAAAGCTCTTTTTGAGCCACTGAATACCTGCCATCTGAAGTACTTGACCTGGAAGGTCATTTTCTTGGTGGCTGTTACTTCAGGCCTTGGTTGTACATGCACCTTATATCAAATTTCATCACAACAGAGTAGTCCTTCGCACGCACCCTAAGTTCCTGCCAAAGGTGGTGTCGGAGTTCCATTTGAACCAGTCATTTGTCTTCCAACATTCTTTCCCCGTCCTCATACTCGCCCTGGCGAAAGCAGTTTGCATACCTTGGACTGCAAGAGAGCATTGGCCTTTTAAGTGGAGCGGACAAAGTCCTTCAGACAGTCCGCCCAGTTGTTTTTGTTTCTTTCGATCCCAACAGGAGGGGAGTTGCCATCGGAAAACGCACAGTCTCGAACTGGCTTGCAGATTGCATTTCCTTCACTTATGCCCAAGCTGGGCTGACTGTAGAGGGCCATGTCACGGCTCATAATGTTAGAGCCATGGCTGCGTTAGTGGCTCACTTAAAGTCAGCCTCCATTGAAGAGATTTGCAAGGCTGCAATGTGGTCATCAGTCAACACATTCACATCTCACTACTGCCTTCAGCAGGATACCCGATGCGACAGTTGGTTTGGGCAGTCAGTGCTGCAGAATCTGTTTGGGGTTTAGAATCCAACTCCACCCCCCCTAGACCCATTTTTGTTCTGTTCCAGGCTGCACTCTCAGTTAGTTGTTTATGGTTTCGGGGCCATTTTTCGGAACCTGGTACAGTCAATGGTACTAAGCCACCTGGATTACTGCAATGCACTCTTTGCCGGCTGTAAAGAATAGACCATCAAAAAACTTCAAACAGCCCAAAATACCGCAGCCAGACTCATATTTGGGAAAACAAAATATGAAAGTGCAAAACCCCTAAGAAAGAAACTACACTGGCTCCCACTTAAAGAACGTACCGCATTCAAGATCTGCACGATTGTCCACAAAATCATTTACGGTGATGCCCCGACATACCTGCTAGACCTTGTGGACCTACCACCCAGAAATGCCAAGAGATCTTCCCGCACCTTTCTTAACCTACACTTCCCCAGCTGTAAAGGACTAAAATACAAACTAGTACACGCGACCAGTTTTTCTTATATGAGCACACAGATATGGAACTCACTTCCAACTCACTTAAGAACGATCAAAGAATTAACTAACTTTTGCAAATCCCTGAAGACTTACCTCTTTAACAAAACTTACCACGAGAACCCTACTACCCACCTTTACTCAGAGTGTATCTTTCTACAGCTGATTGACCAAATCCTCTTACCTTCATTGACTTCTTTGTAACACCAACTGTATTATTTAACCTGGAATGGCGATGCCATAACAGGTCTTTGTAAGCCACATTGAGCCTGCAAATAGGTGGGAAAATGTGGAATACAAGTGCAATAAATAAATAAATAAATCTAAATTATGTCCTTGCCGTTGTGAGGTCCAATTGATCAATGTTCATTGTTTTGAGTGAGCCTGGTTGCTAGGGATACCCCACATGTGAGAACAAGCAGCCTGCTTGTCCTTGGAGAAAGCGAAGATACTTACCTGTAGCAGGTATTCTCTGAGGACAGCAGGCTGATTGTTCTCACAAACTTGCCTACCTCCCCTTTGGAGTTATTTGCTTCTTTTTATGCTTTTTGATTTAACTGAGGGAACGCGCTCATGTGACGGACGGGAAATCGGTCTGCGCATGCCTTATGCGCGCTGTATGCGCGCGCCAGAAGACTCTGGCAAAACTTTTTTTATATTTTGCTTGCAAAATCCCGATTCCTGGGCCGATGCGGGTGTCGACCCACATGTGAGAACAATCAGCCTGCTGTCCTTGGAGAATACCTGCTACAGGTAAGTGTCTTCGCTATACCTGATGAAACGTATAAAAGAAGGTATTGACAGAACAAAGATGGTTGACAGAACATTGTTGATATCTGATCATAAATCTAGAAAGGATAATGACAACAAGCTAGCATGTACCTTGTTTATGGTCACATGTCATATGGAAATTGGTAGAATACTTCACAAACACTGGCATGTTATACAAGTTATTTCCAACTTTTCTGAAAAAGAATTCATGGTGACATATAAAAGACAAAAGAGCCTGAAGGATGTACTAGCACCATCTGCACTGCCTGTTGCCCACGCTACTTTGAGCAGAAAAGTAATGGGACATTATCTTTGTGGTAATTGTTCCACCTTTGCAGTGAATGTTAAAACCAAGGTATTTACACATCCAAGGACAGGTGAGACTTTATTTTTCTAATTGTAAATCAGAAGGAGTGATTTACATAGTGATCTTCCCCTGTGGACTTTTATATCTCGGAAAAACTAAGAGACAATTGAAATGTAGGATTATAGAACACAGGAGCACTATCACTTGTAGAATTGCAAAAAAACCTCTGCTTGATCACTGTGTACAGTATGGCAGTATGGTCATGTGTTTAATCAACTCAAATTTCTAGCCATTAATACACCTTCAGTCTCATGGTGGCAATTTGGATAAGTTGTTACTGCAAGAGAAACAGAGGTTTATTTTTAAAATTCGATATAGTTCAACCAAATGGTCTTAATTAAGAATCAGATTTATCAGTCTTTTTATATAATATTTGTATACTAGACGTTTAGCCCGTTAAAACGGGCAATATTTTTTTTTTGCAAAATGTGATAATTCTCAACTCCATCCATCCATGTCCAGCAAACCTCCTCTCTCCCCTGCCCTGCCCTCCCGTCCAGCAACCCTGCTCTCTCCCTTGCCCTCCCCCCATATCCAGCAACCCTCCTCTTTCCCTTGGCCTCCCCCTGTCCACCAACCCTGCTCTCTCCCATGTCCTTCCCCCATGTCCATCAGTGGGAGGAAGTAGAGGAGTGGAGGTGGGGAGGTTGGGAGTGCAAAGGGTGAGTGTGGGAGAGAGATAGGGGAGGGGAGGGGCAGAGAGCAGGGGGGTTGTGGGAGTGGATGTGTGTCGGGTGGGCGGGGGTGGCTAAATCTGAGGCTGCATCAGTGGTTTTGTGTGTTAGACAGATAGTGTCTGTGTGTGTGTGAGAGAGAGTGATTGTGTCTGTGTATGAGAGTGACCGGGGGGGGGGGGGGGGGGGGGGGAGTTGGAGGGGTGTTTGTGTTTCTGGCCTCTGGAGGGTTGAGAGGCCAGCTGAGAGACATAATCTCTCTGAGATTGACAGAGGTGGGAGTGGGGAATTCAGAGGCTGCATCAGTGCATGTGTCTGTGAGAGACATATTGTGTGTGTGAGAGAGTGATGGGGAGGGGCGGGAGTGGCAAAGTAGGAGAGATTGTGTATATGTGTCAGAATGAGAGGCGGGCGGGGGTGGTGAAGTGGTAGGGGTTGTGGGGAGGTTTGGTGTGGGGTTCAGAGGTGTGCTGTATCAGTGTGACATTGACAGAGGGATAGCGGGGCTGGCAAACTGGAAGCCTGCATGAGTGTGTGTGTGTGTCACAGAGATAGATCGTGTGTATGTGTGTAAGTGAGGGGGGGTAACTGGGAGTGTGGGAGCGAGTGTGTGTGTGAGTCAGAATGACGGGGGGTTGAGCTGCATCAGTGTGTGTGTCTGTGAGACAGTGTGTGTGAGAGTGACGGGGGCGGGAGTGGCAAAGTTGTAGGGTGTAGCTGCGCTATTCTGCGCATGCGGGGCACGTCAGTCACTTCATTTACGTAAGAGATATGCTTAACCATCTGTTGCTGTTTTTAATTATTTTTTAAATTATCTGATTGTCATCTGTATGATTTGTTAGGAACCTTTTAAGTTGTTTATTATATATTTATGAAATGATAACATATGCTGTTTCATAACTATTTTATTATTTAGTATGATTTGACTAGATAATGTGTTTTAATTACTGTGTTTGGGTTCTTATGATTTGTATAATTATCATATCTATGTATTTATTGACAACATTGAATGCTTTTTTTATTTAATCAGCATGAAGTGTTTTTAATGTAAATGGCTGTTTAACCATCTGTTGCCCTTTTAAAAAAAATTTTTAATTATGTAAATGTCTGTATGATTTATTAGGCACATCTTTGGGTGATAAATGTGGCTATTTTAATTTATTACACTTATGATTTTATTGGATAATATTTTAATGTGATTCTTATGATAAGACTACTTATTGTATCTGTTTAAGTGTTTATGAACAGCTTTGAAGGTCTACTATTTAATCAACATAAAGTTTTTTTTATGGAACTTTATGGATTTAGGGTGGCACAACATATATTTTTGATTTTTAGCATCAATGGTGCAGTTTTTCTGTATAGTCCTGAAGTCATTGATACATCATTGAAATGCATAGATTAAAATTGCCACTGTAACGCATAGTGTTTTTTGTGTTTCCAGCCTTTTTTTTGGGGGGGGGGGGGGTATTTAAGCTGCGTGCTTTAGCGATTTTTGTATTTTGGAGATGGGACAGTCTTTTAATTTTGACCTTTGGTTTTGAAAAAAAGGGACCCTTGGGGCATAATTGCAATTTTAAATATTCTTAAAATGATTGTTTGAGCATTTAAATGTATACCGTTCACATTTAAAAGCAATAAAGTTTGATCATAAGTGCTCTGTTCTTTTTGAGGGTACAAAATTGATTTCAAATGCTAGTGAAATCTGACCTGCTTGCTAGTGCATTTCAGCTTTAGTGAATTAAGATTGTGTGATTGGAGATGTTATTGTGGAGTTGCTGTAGAACTGTGAGTAATGCTTGAGGCTTGCTTTCTAGATTAATCTTGGAGATTTTTGTCTTGAATATAACTTTGATTTTGTTAGAGACGTTTCAAAAGAAATGCTGCAGGACTATGGTTCCTTTTTATATATGCAGTTTGCCTTCATGGGTTTCTTTTAAGGCATATTGTAGATAGTACTGTTTTTTTGCTACAGCATTCACTTTTTGTTAATTAAGCCTTTAGTATATAATAGATACATAATAGCGGAGGTTTGTTCCTAAGAATTTTTCTCTTTTTTTTTTCCCCTTCTTGTTTTCTTTTTGTATCTATCTTGTACTGATTTGTTTGATTAATGTTTTTAGTATTCCTTTTGAGTGTTACACTAAAGAGAAGTGTGTTTGACTTTACCTCTCTAGGTAGGTATATCTCTATATATAAAAGGCAGCACCAACGTTCTAATGAAGCCTCTAGCCGGAAGTGTGAAGCTGCAGAGATATCCGGTTTCCCCATGAGTGTCTGCCCCGCCCTCGCTCTCTCTGTAACACAGTGAAGGAAAACACAGCACAGCACGAAATCGAAATCGCTCTCTTTGTAACAGTGAAGGACTGGAGGAGGGAGGGGAGAGAGGGCAGACGCCTTCACTCTCTCTGTTATTGAGTGGAGGCGTGGCCTAGTGGTTAGGGTGGTGGACTTTGGTCCTGGGGAACTGAGTTCGATTCCTGGCACAGGCAGCTCCTTGTGATTCTGGGCAAGTCACTTAACCCTCCATTGCCTGCCGCATTGAGCCTGCCATGAGTGGGAAAGCATGGGGTACAAATGTAACAAAAAAAAAAAAAAACCACAAACAAACACAGCACAGCAGGAAACTTAACACTGAAGGACTGGGAGAAGGGGGGAGGGAGAGCAGAGGGGAAGGGAGAAAGGGCAGAAGGCAGGGACACACACACTCCCACATGCACACTCTGAAGAAAACCTTGCTAGCCCCCGTTTCATTTGCATCAGAAACGGGCTTTTTTACTAGTATATACATATTTTTTTTTCTTTAAATTTACCCATTAGTGTCCAGTATTCCCATATGGCTTATTATAGGAACATTGGGCACTAATGGGTTAAAGCTTGCCTTCCCTCTTACTGTACTGTGATTGATATTGATGCTTGCATTGACCTCACTGATTTTTATAACACTATTTCTGGCTCTAGCTTGTTTTCACTATTGCACCGTAATTGTAATGATGATGTGCCCATCACTATATCATTTATGGCTTACACTGTTACATATTTTTACTCTGGAATCCATGTCATTTTCTACAACTTTGTATGTTCTTATATGCTATGCATGGTTCTTCATGTGGTTGATATGTTATTCTGTTAACATTTGGTTTTATGATGTGATTTTAAATTTCATTTTTAGTTTTTGCCTCTGACGCCGCAGCCTTTGGCGAACTGTGGCCATGTCATGCATAAGTTTAGGGTTGAATTAAAGTTTTTGTTACCACTTCCAACATGCGTTGGTCTGCCGTTTGTTCTGTTTAGTGAGGGATTGTCACATATTTAAAATTGGTAGATGGAGGAGTAGCCTAGTGGTTAGTGCAGCGGAATTTGATCCTCGGGAAATGGGTTTGATTCCCATGCAACTTCTTGTGACTCTGGGCAAGTCACTTAACCCTCCATTGCCCCAGGTACAAATAAGTACCTGTATGTACCTTGTAAACTGCTTTGAATGTAGTTGCAAAAACCACAGAAAGGCAATATATCAAGTCCCATTCCCTTTCCCTCATTAGGTACGATCAGTGGAAAGGTCTGTTACAAGGTAACTGATGATAGGTAGCAAAGCTTGAAACTGGCACAGGCGTCTGTTTTTCTAGGGCTAGGCTATACCCCTCGGTATTTGTGTATTCTTTGAATAACTGAACTTTGGGCTTTTGTGCTGTTTTACAGACATGATCTGCAAATTGATTAATATGTTGCCCTATATAAAACTATTGCATTTTTTGCTGTAACTTTTAAAATTTGTCCTTACTTTAGGGGTATGGAAGGCAGCAGGGGGATGGGCTTTGATATGCTTGTATGATGATGCACCAATGGAATGTTATTTTGAAAATGTAGCCGGTCAAAATTGCCAAACAGTGGTTGCTGATGTTTTTGTGTTTTGTTTTTTTTTCAGAATGTGACTGTTTATAGTCATTAAAGTTACTAAGCATATTACACATTATATGATAATGTGGTATCTGGAGAAATAGCTTGCTAAACATTCATTCCATGCCAGTGATTTTTCTCCTTCTTTTTCTCACAAATTAATGTGAAAAGTTTTTGCTTAACAGATGAACTTGAGATGCTTTCAGAGGCAAGAGCTCGTCTGGCCAACACACAGGGAAAGAAGGCTAAAAGGAAAGCCAGAGAGAAGCAATTGGAAGAAGCAAGGTAGGTTTCATCTAAAGGAAATGTACATTTTCAGTCAACAAGTGGTGTTGTCAGGCACACAACTGTGAAAGGTTCTGAGCATGAATATCCTTTCCCACAAGCAGTAGTCTCCTCAGGACTTCAGTTTTGACTTTTTTTTGTTTGTTTTTTTCTGTTGCCAACTGGCCACAAAACTAAGCTGGCCCATTTGGATCTTATCCAGCATTATTGTTCATCTTCTCATTCCTAGAAATAAAAATTAAAAACAAAAAAATTGTGTGTTTTAAATTAATTTTCTTCCAATTCCCGCACTCTGTCATTGTGAGGAGGACCTTTTCTGTAGTTGGTCCTGTCAAATGGAACAAGCTGCCACTTCTCAGGAAAAAAAAGAACTGTTTGACATTTAAAACACTGTTGAAGTAACATTTGTTGGAGCATGAAGCCTAGTGCATCTGGAAACAGTGACTGACTGCTCTCTGCATTGAATGAATGATGATTTAATTTGTGTAGTGTTATTGTGTTTCAACAATTTTTATTGATGACAGAGTCAAATACAAAAACAAAGATAAAACATTCGCAAGGCAATCAAAATGTCACTAACATGGCCAAGCCGTCATCAACCAAAAGTTTTAACCATTACCACATCCCTTCCCCCATCCCCCCTTGTTCCCCCCCACCCCCTGTTCAACCAATTCAAGACCCAACAAATTATATACCCTGCAACCAAGAAACATCATTTGCAGAACATATCGAGCTATAAGCGTCAACAACCTGGTATTTTTATAACCTTTACTGCACTACCTCCCCACCCCCAACCCTTCTTCCCCCTACCCCGCACCCACCTCCTAAACTATTCTCTCTCACTCCACCCCACCTCCGTACCCACCCTTAGTAACCCAGAAGCTTGTATTCTGATAGCCTCTGGGCTCCCTCCCATAGAAAGGTAAACCATGGTTTACTAGGCTGGTTATCCATTACCTAAAACTAAATTAAGTTGAGTATTGGACTGTGACCCCAGGCATGTAAATTTTGTAGGTAGGGATTCCAAGTATGCATAAAACGCTGTTTACGCTTAGGAGAGCCCCTCACGTCTCTGGCTTCCCAAGACACCATTAAATGGACCTGATTCCTCCATTGCCAGAACGAAGGGGCCTCCTGCGACGTCCAGCACTGTAATATACTTTTCCTTGCCACCAGACACATTTTGCGACACATCAAACTACCAGATTTAGACAGATTAGAAAAAGCTTTGGGTTTATCTAAAACAAATTGTTCCAAAGTTCCTTTAATATTTACTCCTAGCAACTGAATCAAGAATCGCTGGACTTGTAAGCAAAATGCACAGATGTTCGGACACAGCCAGAAAGCATGATTAAGTGTGTGAGGGGCTGTGCCCTCGTCATGTACGCTCGACGTATCGCTCTATAACCACATTCTCTCAGTTTTGCATCTACCGTTAAGGACAAAAAGCCCCGCAGAATGGCTCCTACATCCCAGTCTGCCAAATGAGCCCCTGTGCCTTCCGCCCAACCAGGGCCGGTCTTAGCAAGTGCGGGGCCTTATGCAGACCAATTTGGTGGGGCCCCATCCTAGCCCCGCCCCATCCTGGCTCCGCCCCACCCTAGCCCCACCCCATTGATAAGATTATTCCATTTTTAGAAAATTTTTTTATTTATGAAATTTCAAATAAAGACAAATGACGCTAAACTTGTACAAAAAACCTGATTGAAATAATAAGCACAATGCTATCATGAAACCATAAACAGCACTAATTCCAAGGACAGGACGAGCTACAACCTTATGCGTGGCGTGGAAAGCCAACTGTAATTACACCGTGCTCTAAAACACCAATGCACAACCTAGTGAAAAAAAAAACAAAAATGGCTGCAAACTATACGCTAGCAGAATACTGCACCTTCCTTGATCACACCTGAAAAACACATGAAGGCAAAATACTGAACTGGAAAGCAACCTCAAGAAGTCAGAATCAGTATGCAGCAATACTACAAAAATTGAAACTTACATGAAAAATATCACAGATGCACATTTCCAAAAACTGACATATTCCAATTAATAAATCCTGAATAAAATAGTTTTTTCTACCTTTGTTATCTGGTGACTTTGTTTTTCTGATCATGCTGGCTCAGTATCCGATTGTGCTGCTATCTGTCCTCTTAACTCCGTTTTCAGGGCTTCCTTTCCATTTATTTCTTTACTTTCCGCCTTTCTTCTTCATTTCTTGCCCTACATCCGTAAGTAAAAGCTGGGTCCTCCGCAGACTTGACTGTCCAGTGGATCCAGCTTCTGCCTATTTCCTATATCCATGTGCACTTTTTCTCCTCTCTTCCTTTTCCCTCACCTCATCTCCTTCCTCATTCTTCCCTCGCCTCCATCCCTGTCCAGCATTTCTTCTCTCTCCTCCATCCACCCTTGTCCAGCGACCCTCCTGTCCCCCCTCCATCCATCTATGTCCAGCAACCCCTCTGCCCTCCCCTGCCATCCACCCATGTCCAGCGACCCTCCTGTCCTCCCCTGCCATCCACCTTTGTCCAGAAACACCCCTCCCCTGCCATCCACCCATGTCCAGGGACCCTCCTGTCCCCCCTGCCCTCCCCTGCCATCCACCTATGTGCAGAACCCCGTCCCCCCCCCGTCCCCTCTGCCCTCCCCTGCCATCCACCTATGTCCAGAAACCACCCTCCCCTGCCATCCACCCATGTCCAGGGACCCTCCTGTCCCCCCTGCCCTCCCCTGCCATCCACCTATGTGCAGAACCCCCCCCCCCGTCCCCTCTGCCCTCCCCTGCCATCCACCTATGTCCAGAAACCACCCTCCCCTGCCATCCACCCATGTCCAGGGACCCTCCTGTCCCCCCTGCCCTCCCCTGCCATCCACCTATGTGCAGAACCCCCCCCCCCCCGTCCCCTCTGCCCTCCCCTGCCATCCACCCATGTCCAGCGACCCTCCTGTCCTCCCTGCCCTCCCCTGCCATCCACCTATGTCCAGAAACCCCCCTCCCCTGCCATTCACCCATGTCCAGCGACCCTTCTGTCCTCCTTGCCCTCCCCTGCCATCCACCTATGTCCAGAAACACCCCTCCCCTGCCATCCACCCATGTCCAGCGACCCTCCTGTCCTCCCTGGCCGCCCCTGCCATCCACCTATGCCCAGAAACCCCCCTCCCCTGCCATCCACCCATGTCCAGCGACCCTCCTGTCCTCCCTGCCCTCCCCTGCCATCCACCTATGTCCAGAAACCACCCTCCCCTGCCATCCACCCATGTCCAGGGACCCTCCTGTCCCCCCTGCCCTCCCCTGCCATCCACCTATGTGCAGAACCCCCCCTCCGTCCCCTCTGCCCTCCCCTGCCATCCACCTATGTCCAGAAACCCCCTTCCCTGCCATCCACCCATGTCCAGCGACCCTCCTGTCCCCCCTGCCATCCACCTATGTGCAGAACCCCCCCCCCGTCCCCTCTGCCCTCCCCTGCCATCCACCTATGTGCAGAAACCCCCCGTCCCCTCTGCCCTCCCCTGCCATCCACCTATGTCCAGAAACCCCCCCTCCCCTGCCATCCACCCATGTCCAGCGACCCTCCTGTCCTCCCTGCCTGCCCCTGCCATCCACCTATGTCCAGAAACCCCCCTCCCCAGCCATCCACCCATGTCCAGCGACCCTCCTGTCCTCCCTGCCCTCCCCTGTCATCCACCTATGTCCAGAAACCCCCCTCCCCGGCCATCCACCCATGTCCAGCGACCCTCCTGTCCTCCCTGGCCGCCCCTGCCATCCACCTATGTGCAGAACCCCCCCCCCCCCGTCCCCTCTGCCCTCCCCTGCCATCCACCTATGTCCAGAAACCCCCTTCCCTGCCATCCACCCATGTCCAGCGACCCTCCTGTCCCCCCTGCCATCCACCTATGTGCAGAACCCCCCCCCCCCCGTCCCCTCTGCCCTCCCCTGCCATCCACCTATGTGCAGAAACCCCCCGTCCCCTCTGCCCTCCCCTGCCATCCACCTATGTCCAGAAACCCCCCCTCCCCTGCCATCCACCCATGTCCAGCGACCCTCCTGTCCTCCCTGCCTGCCCCTGCCATCCACCTATGTCCAGAAACCCCCCTCCCCAGCCATCCACCCATGTCCAGCGACCCTCCTGTCCTCCCTGCCCTCCCCTGTCATCCACCTATGTCCAGAAACCCCCCTCCCCGGCCATCCACCCATGTCCAGCGACCCTCCTGTCCTCCCTGGCCGCCCCTGCCATCCACCTATGTCCAGAAACCCCCCTCCTCTGCCATCCACCCATGTCCAGCGAACCTCCTGTCCCCCCTGCCCTCCCCTGCCATCCTCTTCTCCCCCCCCAACCAAGGAAGGATCATTTTTCTTTTAAATTTACCCTCCGTCGCCGGAATCCAGCACAGTACATAAGTACATAAGTACATAAGTAGTGCCATACTGGGAAAGACCAAAGGTCCATCTAGCCCAGCATCCTGTCACCGACAGTGGCCAATCCAGGTCAAGGGCACCTGGCACGCTCCCTAAACGTAAAAACATTCCAGACAAGTTATACCTAAAAATGCGGAATTTTTCTAAGTCCATTTAATAGCGGTCTATGGACTTGTCCTTTAGGAATCTATCTAACCCCTTTTTAAACTCCGTCAAGCTAACCGCCCGTACCACGTTCTCCGGCAACGAATTCCAGAGTCTAATTACACGTTGGGTGAAGAAAAATTTTCTCCGATTCGTTTTAAATTTACCACACTGTAGCTTCAACTCATGCCCTCTAGTCCTAGTATTTTTGGATAGCGTGAACAGTCGCTTCACATCCACCCGATCCATTCCACTCATTATTTTATACACTTCTATCATATCTCCCCTCAGCCGTCTCTTCTCCAAGCTGAAAAGCCCTAGCCTTCTCAGCCTCTCTTCATAGGAAAGTCGTCCCATCCCCACTATCATTTTCGTCGCCCTTCGCTGTACCTTTTCCAATTCTACTATATCTTTTTTGAGATACGGAGACCAGTATTGAACACAATACTCCAGGTGCGGTCGCACCATGGAGCGATACAACGGCATTATAACATCCGCACACCTGGACTCCATACCCTTCCTAATAACACCCAACATTCTATTCGCTTTCCTAGCCGCAGCAGCACACTGAGCAGAAGGTTTCAGCGTATCATCAACGACGACACCCAGATCCCTTTCTTGATCCGTAACTCCTAACGTGGAACCTTGCAAGACGTAGCTATAATTCGGGTTCCTCTTACCCACATGCATCACTTTGCACTTGTCAACATTGAACTTCATCTGCCACTTGCACGCCCATTCTCCCAGTCTCGCAAGGTCCTCCTGTAATCGTTCACATTCCTCCTGCGACTTGACGACCCTGAATAATTTTGTGTCATCGGCGAATTTAATTACCTCACTAGTTATTCCCATCTCTAGGTCATTTATAAATACATTAAAAAGCAACGGACCCAGCACAGACCCCTGCGGGACCCCACTAACTACCCTCCTCCACTGAGAATACTGGCCACGCAATCCTACTCTCTGCTTCCTATCTTTCAACCAGTTCTTAATCCATAATAGTACCCTACCTCCGATTCCATGACTCTGCAATTTCTTCAGGAGTCTTTCGTGCGGCACTTTGTCAAACGCCTTCTGAAAATCCAGATATACAATATCAACCGGCTCCCCATTGTCCACATGTTTGCTTACCCCCTCAAAAAAATGCATTAGATTGGTGAGGCAAGACTTCCCTTCACTAAATCCGTGCTGACTTTGTCTCATCAGTCCATGTTTTTGTATATGCTCTGCAATTTTATTCTTAATAATAGCCTCCACCATCTTGCCCGGCCCCGACGTCAGACTCACCGGTCTATAATTTCCCGGATCTCCTCTGGAACCCTTCTTAAAAATCGGAGTAACATTGGCTACCCTCCAGTCTTCCGGTATTACACTCGATTTTAGGGACAGATTGCATATTTCTAACAGTAGCTCCGCAAGTTCATTTTTTAGTTCTATTAATACTCTGGGATGAATACCATCAGGTCCCGGTGATTTACTACTCTTCAGCTTGCTGAACTGACCCATTACATCCTCCAAGGTTACAGAGAATTTGTTTAGTTTCTCTGACTCCCCCGCTTCAAATATTCTTTCCGGCGTTACTGAAAGTGCTCCTCCCCTCCCGAGTCCCCCCGACGTCTCTAGCAGAACGCAGAAGCTCTTCCTGATTCGTTCATTCTCATTGTCAGAAGTTGTATGGAGCATAAAATTCTCGTTCCAAATTTATAGGCGTGAATTTTTGTGAAGTATCAAACCACTCACCCAAGTGTCGCAGAAGACATGCCTTGTTATATAGGGCCAAATTAGGGATCCCTAAACACCCATTCTTCCAGCTCCCCCACGTAACTTTTAGCCTCAATTTTGGCTTTTTGCCTGCCCAACAAAAATGACTAAACATGCTATAAACTTTAAGGAGGTCTTTCTGAAACACCCTAAGGGGCAATGTTTGTAAGACATATAGCTAGCGTGGGAATAAAAACATCTTCAAAAGACCCACCCTGCCCAATAATGTACAATAATCCTTCCAGCTATTCAGTTATCGGCTAGTGTCCTTCATGAGCACCTCTATATTAAGATGGCATAGAGCCTTGACATTCATAGACAGTCTGATGCCTAAATATTTAAAGGAGCTGTCTGCCCATCGCAGAGGGAATGAATTTCCCCAGCTCTGTCTCACCTGTGGAGTCAAGGCTAAGGCCTCTGATTTAGCTAAGTTTTTGTGTAATGTTATTGATTGGTTGTTTATTTTAGTTGGTCATAATGTAATCTGTTTTATATGTTTTATGGTTATGTGTGTTCATTTGTAATCTGCCCCTGGATAAGGTCAACATATAAATTTTAATAAATGAAATGAAATAATTTGCACCCTTTTAACAGTGTTCCATTAATTGTCCTCCTTCCATCCCCCCCCCCCCCCCCACCCTCCATTTTAGTTTAAAAGTTGCTGCTCTATCTCCTTTTTTAAAGTTAGCACCAGCAGCCTGGTTCCATTCCAGTTAAGGTGCAGTCCATTTTTTCGGAATAGGTTTCCACTTTCCCAGAATGTTGGCCAGTTCCTGACATATCTAAATCCCTCATCCCTGCACCATCATCTCAACCACGCATGGAGACTTCGGAGCTCTGCCTGCCTCTCGGGTCCTGCGCATGGAACGGGGAGCATTTCCTAGTTATGATAGGAGTCTAATCCTTTGTCTGCTTTACTACACATTCTAGAACATCCTTATTTGTTTCTGAAAACTTGTTCATTAAATTTCTTAAGGAGTATTGCAAAGACTTGCCAAAGATTCAATATCGATTCCACTGCACATCCTCTCAGTCCACTGACAGAACTCCTGCACAGTCTATCTACTAAAGATTGAAAGCCTCCAGGAAGCCATTCATTGCCATGCTTCTTCAAAATGTGCTGGAGGATGTTGTGGATTTGGATTTCATTCCTCCATGGAAGCAGAGGAGTACTCTGCAGCAGCAGTTCTCAACTGAGGTGTCACAGCACACAGGTGTATTTCCATGACCCAGGAGGGAGATGAGTCACAGGGCTAGTACAAACAGGGCATTAGCTCTCAGAGGATAGTGACAGCAGAAAGCTTAACTTGGAAACAGGAGATTTGGCCACACAAGTCCCAACATTCTTCCTTAATTGTAATGAGCCATGCGCTTTCCACTGATCACAGCAGCAAGCTGCATTTAATATGCTTTAATTTCTGGTGCATGGAGCTCACCAGAACTGAAGTTGATATAAATGCCCCATGCTATCGCATCCTGTGAAAGGAATGCAGTTCACAACAAATTAATGAATGATATCTGAGTTTGTGTGGCCACGTCTACTGCTCTGCCTAGCCATACTTCCTACTACCCCCATCTTCTCAGAGCCACAGGCTTGGTGCTATACTGGAGGGACAGTTGCTGCTTTGTTGAGGGGAGGGAAGATGAAGGGAAATTGCTGCACTATTGGGGGGAGGGCAGAGGGGAGTGAGAGTAAAATTTGAACAGACAATTGAAAGAGAGTAAGAAACAGCTAAAAAGGAAGGATCAATATGTCAGAGACGAATGTAGTGAGGCACTGGAAGAAGACGAGGGGAGAGGCGATACAACAAATAGAAGCCACTGGAGAGAGTTAACAGATGGCATACAGGAAAGCAGAAAAGAAAAATCAGGACTGGAAAATTAAAATACTCAGACAACAAAGGTAGAAAAGATGTTTCATTTTGAATTTATTAACTGGCATATATTAGCTTTGGGAAATGGGCATAGCGGAAGTTTTTGTATTTTATTCAGTAAAGGAGAAAAATTATTTCTATTTTTATTTCTCCAGTGATGCAGTACATGCCTAGTTTGACTTCTTGAGGTTCCTAATTCAGGGCTTCTTATACAAAGCCTCGTTAGCGATTCCCACGTGGCAAATGAAAGGAAGCCCATAGGAATTGAATGAGCTTCCTCTCATTTGCTGCACCGAGAATCAGTAGTGTGGCTTTGTAAAAGAAGCCCTCAATTTTTGTCTTCATATTGGTATTTCTAATTTATGATCCCTTATTTTGTATTTGGTGAGGGTCTGTTAATGTGTCTGAGGTGCGGCATTCTTGTTTGCATGTAGTTTCTGTGAAGGTCTCTATAGCAGTCCTGCTTGTTTTTTTTGTTTTGTTTTGTTTTTTTTACCAGTAGTAGCTTTATTGGTTTTCTAGGGCCCAGTGTAATAAATTTAGTGTTGCCTATTCATAGGTAGGGTTTGTTCTGATTTTCTGAACCTTCTTTTTGCTGTGTTTCCAGAGTTCCAACCTTGTTCTCCCTATTCAGTAATCAAACATCATGTTCTCCAAGTTTGGCCACAGTCTGCTTTGTAAACTACAAAGTCTCAAAATAAACTCTGTAAGATTGGCTTCAATTCTAGAAATTCCTTCCGATATGTCTTCCAGAGCCATCTTGCTTCCACCTGGCACCTTTGATCTTCTGCAACTTGAGCGTGGGATTGCCTTTGGGAGGGGAGCTGAAGTCACAGCCAAATAAATCAATTCAGTCTTGACTCCCCCCCCCCACCTACCCAGATATCCCAGGGAGGCATAATTTGCTTCCAAAGCTGGCAACAGATTTGACACACAACTGTTCTTCCTGGTCAGTTAATGCACAGCATTCCATTTTCATCTGGCCTGTGAACACTTCAGGATCCACCATCCAAGATTTATAGAGTTCTACTCAAAAACTACTCCTTGGGGTTGAGCATACAGAAGTGCTTCGCGTATGCAAAAAGAACACACAAGTCCAGAGAGGCTCAAAGGAGGAAAACGTTTGGAGCCAGGACCGCATTGATGTTGGCACTTGAACCAGCATCAGGTACATCAGTCCCTATGGCTACAATGTTATGACCTGGTGAATGTGAGCCCTTGTGCCCCGACTGAGCACGGCGAAGATGAAGTGGCACCGCACTCGATCAGGCAGCCAGACAACCCCTAGCTTCACCTGGGGAGCGACCACCGTTCCCTGGGAGTTGAGCCCCCAGGTGCAGGCGGCCACCAGGACTTCTGGAACCGGCGGGGTTGCACAACCGCTGACCAGGCTGGCAGGCAGGCAGACACAGTCCAGGAGCAAAGAGTCAGTGAAGCAGCAAAACAGAGAGCAATCCGAAAGTCTGGGCAGGCAGCAACACAACGCCTGGTCAGTAAAAATCCAAGGTCAGGAACACAGGAAAACACTGGAACAGATGAAGACCACAACCTCTAAGCGAATAGAAGCCGAAGCATGGAAGGACTGGAAACAGGGCTTTAAATAGAGCAGGAATTAGGCTCAACCATGAGCAGCTGTTCCAAGATGGCTGCCCCCATCAGCAGAGGTGCCTACATCCAAATATGGGCTTCCTTCCTGACCTCGTTACTCCAAGATGGCTGCCCCCTCCTGAGCTAGCCAAGATGGCTGCTGTCCATGATCCAACCCGGATGACGGCTGCTAGGTTAGGAAACAGAAACCAACCCATCCTGGAGAAGTGTAGCAGAGCGTAACATACAAGACCTTTGTCAGACACTGGGAATGGATGTACATCGAGTAGGTCTCCACCTGCTTAGATGTTGGCCATTATCCAGGGCTCCTGGAACGTGGTCAGTATTGGACCTGACGCCGAGAAGAAGGGAGGATTTGACTCCGTCTTCGTCAGCATCGAGGGGTGTTGATTTTTCTTGTCCTTCGCCTGATCCTACGTATAAGCATCGATCCCCCTTGATGCATGATACCGGGGCACTGAGAAGCGTCGGCACCAGGAGGAGCTCTCTCTTTCTATTGAAGAGGTGCCTATGCGCAGATCTCCAAGTAGCCAGGACCAGGTACTTGAGTCGACACTGACAGTTCAGCAGGGTGTCTCCAACCTACTATTTTTCCAGATGTTGACCCTCGAAGAGTGGGTCTGGGCCGTGCTTCAAGAGTACTTGGGACTTTTACAGCAGAATTCATTAGCATCGGTGGTGCTTGTGCCAGCCATCACTCCTTTCTTGCAGGGTCCTCAGCTTGTGGTGAGGTCACCGATGCTGGTGCCGTGTGCGGGATCAGAGTTGACAGCCGCCCATGCAGTTACTCCCTCGACGTTGGTGGAGGAAGCTTCGCCGGAGTCAAGAGTTGAGCCTGTACCTCAGCGCCATTCCAGATAAGGACATTGTTCCTTGTATCTGAGGCAGGCACAGTCTCAGCATTCCTATTTTTCTGATTCCAGTGCGGACCGCTTTTGGGTGTCTGGTGATGAGCCTAGGTACTTCTTGTAGGAGGAGTCCTATGGAATTCCATCAGAGCCCTTCCCACCAGAAGAGAGCTGAAAATCTCCACCAGCGAGTCTCTTCTTCCTTGCTTTTGTGAAGGAGATGACGGCTGCCATCCCAATTCAGTTGGAGACAGAGGACAAGTCCAAGGCTGAGATATTCAAGGTCCTGGACTATGACTCTTCTCCTAGAGAGGCTGTGACTGTCCCGCTTCACAAGATTTTACGTGATGTTCAGGTGAAAATTGGGAGTTCCCTATGTCTGGCCCTGTCTTCCCCCAAAAGATTGACACCATGTATCAGATTCAGATTTCACCTGGATTTGATAAGCCACAGTTGCCTCATCATTCTTTGGGGGTGGAATCCGTGCTGAAACGTGCCAGAAGTTCCAGAGACTTTGCTTTGGCACCCCCAGGCAGGGAAGCTCAAACTCTCGACTTGTTTGGGTGTAAGATGTATCAGAACTCATTCTCATTTCACTTATCCAGTATGACTGATTTGCAGATAATCTTCCTCTGGAGCAGGCCGAATCACTTCACCAGTTGACCAAGCAGCAGAAGACGTCACAAATTCTTGACCAGGGGTGCATATTATACCTTTGATGTCGCATCCAGGATCTCTGCACAAGGTACAACGATGTGCAGACTGTCATAGCTATTTGTCTCTGACTTGGATCCAGGGGGTCCAGCAGTGGTAGTCACAGCATTGCTCCGTAGAATGGAAGTCCATGTATTTCCATACCCAGCCAATTGGCTGGTGAAGAGCACATCAAAGGAAAGTGCTCAGGAGTCTATGCAGAGAACTGTTTGGATGCTAGAGCTACTAGGGTTCATTTTAAACTACCCCAAGTTCCATCTGCTCCAAGTTCAACAATTGCAGGTGGCAGTGCTGTACTGTTTGAGGCTGCTTAGGCAGTTCTTCTGTAGTCTTGCATCTGGATGTGGTGCTATTCTTAAGAGGGGTGAATCATCTCCAGTTTCCTTTGTGCCCTGTGTGCACCAATCTCAACTTGGTGCTCCGGGCTCTTCAGAATCCTTCCTTTGATACATTAAAGAGGGCCACTCTTAAGGGTGTCACTTTGAAGGCTGTTTTTTTTTGTGGCCATCACTTCTGCCAGAAGTGTGTCAGAACTTCAGGATCTCTCCTATAGGGATCAGTTCCTTACCTTTATGGAGTTTGGGATCTCGATTTGGACCATCCCCTCTTCTGAAGGCTGTCTCTCCCTTTCATTTCAACCAGACGCTACTTCTCCCTTTCTTGTGCAAGAATGATTGTGGATTGACCTTCACTGCTCTCAGGCTGCTTGATGTCTGTAGAGTTCTGTTTCAGTATCTGGAGGTTATTAATGAGTTCAGGAGGTTGGCTTATCTCTTTATGCTCTTTGCAGATCCCTGAAAAGGCCTCTTGGCTTCCAGAGCCACAGTGGCACACTGGATTAAGGAAGTTGTTACATCTGCTCATGTCTTAGCTGGTAAGTGACCACCTGTGTCTTTCTCTGCCCATTCTAATCGAGGGGTGGCTACTTCTTGAGCCATACCTTTAGAGGAGATTTGTAGGTTGGCTACATGGTCTTTGCTTCACATTTTTTCTAAGGATTACAGATGTGTCTACTAGGCGGGACAGAATTTGAAACTTCTTTCCTTCACTCTGGGGTTTCTGGATCCCTCCCTGCTTGAGGACTCCTTTGGTGCATCTCAGAAGTCCTGAATTTATCTGTTCCAGACGCTAAGGAAGTAGAAATTAGTTCTTACCTGTTAATTTTCATTCCTTTAGTCTGAACAGATCAATCCAGATGCCCACCCTTCTCTGGTGTCTCTCCTCTGTATTACAGTTTGATGTTTTCAGCTTTCTCTGTTCAGGTGTTCTCCAGGTTCTATTGTTTGGTTGTGTTCTTCTCCGCCTTTAATACATAGGTTGACTGACTATACACCCATTCTGCACCTGGACTAGCTTGCTACACACACTGTAGCGTAGACCAATTCCTTATATCTTGTTTAACTGTACAAACAACTTGCCTTGAATTTAGCCACCATCAATTTATTCCAGCTGACTCTGTGCTAGAGAATGACACGGGAATGGGGACTTGAGGTAGCAGGAAAAAATCTGGCATGTTTACCGTAGGTGTGGATGCAAAACTTTTTACCACCCCACAGGAACAGTAAAAAGCTTTGCTTCTGTGTGAAAAAAAAGTGGTTACCTCTCTCACGACTCAGGCATCTGTGTCTTCCTTCCTCCTCTCACAGTAGCTCTACCTTTATGCAGCTGACACTTGACGAGCCTGCTCCAGGTCCTCCCCTCTGCCAGGTCCTGCCTTCTGATGCAGCTTACTGTTTAGCGAAATCAGGAAGTTGCATCAGAAGTGGGACTCGACAGAGGAATGGCCCCTGAACAGTCCTGTGGAGATTGGCTGTCTGCTGCTTAAAGGCAGAGATATCATGGGGGGGTAGGGAAGACCAAGTGCCAGACCTGCGGGGAGGGAGGGGGGCTGCTGGACCCACTGGTAGGCCGAAGGGAAGGGAGACAGTGCTGGACTGCCGGGAGAGGGGGAGGCCTGGCAGGAGGGAAGGGAGGGAGGCACTGGACACATGGGGTTTTGGAGAGCAGGGAGAGAGGTGCTGGACCCATGGGAGGGGGGGTTGGAGGGGGGAGAGGCACTGGACTCATAGGAGAGAATGGAGAGAGACACTGGACCCATAGGGGGGAAAGAGGAGAGGCACTAGACCCATAGGAGGAAAGGGGGAGAGGCTCTGGACCCATAGGAGGGAAGAGGGAGAGGCTCTGGACCCATAGGAGAGAAGGGGAGAGGCGCTGGGCCCATAGGAGGGAAGGGGGAGAGGCGCTGGACCTGTGGGGAAGGCTGGAGGGCAGGGAGAGAGGCACTGGACCTGTGGGGGGGGGCTGGGGTCAGGGAGAGAGACGCTGGACCCATAGGAGGGGTCTTCTGTAGGAAAGGGAGAGAGGTGCTGTACCTGCGGGGGATGAAGGAAGAGGGAGTGAAAGACTGAACACAGTGAACAGAGGGAGAGGGACACATTCATGTAGGGGAGGAAGAAAAGGGAGAAGCTGGACATAGGGAGGTATACAGAAATAGAGGGGAGATAATGGGCATGGAGGGGGAGATAAGGTCAGGAACACAAAGGGAAGATGCTGCATGCGGGTGGTATATGGACACAGAAGGGCAATACCAGACATGGGATGAGGTATATGGGCACAGAGGTAGATGCTGGACTTGGTGGGCACATAGACATGTAGTAGTGATGCTAGACACTGGTAGAGGGGATGGGGACATAGAATGGTGATGTTGAATGCAGGGAGATGGACAGGGAAGTATAGGGGACACAGAGAAGCGAGATGCTGAACATGGGTAAAGATAGGTACACAGAGATGGATGGTGAGCATGGAGAAAGAAGAATGTCAAATGGGCAGGAGACCCTTACTACTTCAAGCTTTTGTTAGCCACATTGAACCAATTCATTTTAATTGTGGGATATAAATGTTTTTATAAATAACAGAAGACAGAGGGAAACAGAAACTAGAGCCTAGGACCAACATGATTTGAAAAATAAAATGACCAGACAACAAAAGGTAGAAAAAATATTCTATTTCTATTTTGTGATTAGAATACGTCATATTTGAAATTTGTATACTGCCAGAGCTGGTATTAGACATGGCTGGGGCCTAGGGCAGAAATTTGGGAGGGGACCCCAAAGCCCAGGCTGTACCTTCAGCGTCCAGCAGGCTTGGGGCTCCTTCTGGTCAGGGGGCAGTTGTCCTAGTTGCACTTCCTAACACCATCTGTGGCATATGTGATCTTTATATTTTGCAAGGTATAGGAAGAAAGGCATCTCTTTCTATTTCTTTGGTGTAACTTCTTGCAATTGTGGTTTAATACATATTTATAATTTTTGGTCAGCTATTATGTATTTGGCATTTGTGTTCTGTTTGTGTGTGACCAAGGTATTCTGTTAGCATGAATTTTCTATGTAGCATTCTGTAGTAATTTGGTTTGTTAAGCTTTCCCAGTAGTGGAGGGGATATTCGTGAGGGGGGAGTGAAGACGGGTTTTGTTTGTAATTTATAAAACAACAGTTGTACAAAATATTATTTTTTTTAATACTTTAATAAAACGATTTAAATAGAAAATCATAACTGTTTAAGGCTTGTGTGAATGGGATCAGATCACACTCGTGGGGACTGGGACAAATTTTGTCCATGTGTCATTCTCAACTCTTACTACCAATCTTGTACTCATCTATGTATCTGCACTTGATCCCTCGGCTACATAGTAAGCTGTGTTAAAGCATTAACATATCTATGTTGTTTGAATGTTATGCTTATTAGATGTTTCATTAGTATTATGCTGACTTTGTATTATATCTCTGTTTGAATTTCAATGCTGTTAAATTTGTGTATAGTTTTGATACTGTTTTTATAGTAGTCCTATTAGGTTTTAGTTCGCTGTTCTCAAGTGTACCTCATTTATTGTATTCATGTTTATATTTGGCTATTTGTACTATTGTAAGTTTTATGTTAAACTGTGTCTGCTGTACCCCACCCATGGGTGAACGTCTTCATAAAGTAGGTTAATAAACCCCCAAAAATAAATAAAATAGAGCCTTAGTGGGGACAAAGAGAGGCTTTGGGAGTATGTGAGAAAAAGGGAAAAGATGGAAAGTTATCCGGGGTGGAGTTATGGAGAACAGAAAATACCAAGAGGGACAGTGCTTTGGGTGGGGGGATGGGAAGGGCTCAGTAATGAAAAGAGACTGTGCCTGGAGTGGGGAAATGTGTTTTGGGGATGGAAAGGAAGAGAGTGTGAAAGAGACTTGGGGAGGAGGGAAGAAGAGTGAGAGGGTGTGCCTGTGTCAGGTTGAGGTACTTGAGACTGAATGCTTGTGCCACAGCAAATGTTTTGTTGATTTCTACTAGTACATAATAAAACAATAAAATATATTAACAAATATAAAACAAAGCATAAATAAACTATATGGGTATTCATAGACATATATGCATATAAATAGGTATAGATTAGTATGATCTAGTACAGATGCTTTTGATGGAATCTTGAAAAAATATATTTTTTTTGGTGTTAGTTTACATACAGTATTACTTAATTTGATAAAAGTAACAATTCACGTAAATAAATATGCTAACATATGCCAAATACTAAAGACCAGTTTGATCAGTGTAAAGGAGTTCTTGTCCCTTGACTTACCTGAATGAGTAGTAATTATAAACAGAGTAGCTCTTTCTTAGTACGTAAACAGTGCACTAGATGCAGTAAATTTAGGGTATCCAGCAATGATGGGCTGAGGTCATAATAACAATTAAGATATTGTAAATTTAATCTACTTATGTCACTGCTGTTGCTTGGCTAGCTGTGAGTGTACATTGATGAAAATTCAATTGCAGTGGTTTTGGAATGCTACTAGTGATCCCTCAAAAGTAAGACTGGTTAGTGTTTCACACTTTTTAAAGGGGGCTCTCTTCAGGATCCCATGAAACACTTAAACATCCATTGGAATATAATTTTAATACTTTAAGTAAAAGCTGCAGTAATTAAGTGTGTTCTCCATGTTCTGTCTGCATTGTGCTTCCATGGCAATAGGGCTCATTTTTGAAAGAGAAAATTTTTAAACAATTGGCATAAATTTTCAATTGGGCTCGTCAAAATGTTCAAAACTAAAACATGAGCTGTATGTGTTTTAATAACTACTAAGCATGACCAGATGACTACTGGAGGAATAAAGAAATGACCCCCTCCCACCCCCCAAAGATGTGAAAGAAACAGTACATACCAGCCTCTGTGTACAGCCTCAGATGTTAAGGCCAGTCCTATTAGAGCAGCAAGCAGGTCCCTGGAGTAGCCTAGTGGTCAGTGGAGAAGGGACCCAGGCCCATAGTCCACTCTAAACCCACCAAAAACCTACTGCCTGCACATATAGGTGACACTTGCAGACATAAGGGCTATTGTAGTGGTGTACAGTTGGGTACAGTATAAGGGGGTAAGGGGTGAGATGTGTACCTGGGAGCTGTTATGTGACATCCACTGCAGTGCCCCCTAGGGTGCCCCAGTGCTCTGCTGGGATGTCTGTGTGGCCAGTCTACTAAGAATTCTGGCTCCTCTTACATTCTCATTGCTTGAGTTTACTTTTTTCTTTTGCCGAAAATGGACCAAAAAGATAAATGCACAGAGCACAAGCACATCTAGCAAGCGGCCATTTTTGAACAAAAAAGATAGATGTTTTGCTGTTTCAAAAATCACTTTATTTGCCACCAGGATTCTGGACATTTGAGGAAAACATCCAAAGTCAGGCTTAAATGTCATATTGAAAATGCCCCCCCCCCCCCCTCGTGTTTTTCAGAGCTACTACTTTTTACAGCTTATTTGTTTATATATGTATGTAGTAAAGTTTGTTAACTGCCTTTATGAAGAGATTCATCCACGATGGTGTACAGCACAATGACAAAGATCTGAGTTTGGAACACAAAAATAAACATTGTAGTTTTCCTCCTTAATGTCATTATTTTTTAGAGCAGGGATATTTTTGTTTTAATGTGAATTGTTCATCATATAATAGACCTTCTCAGAAAGCTTTGTTGATAGAGTTTCATGTCTTTAAGCCTCATTTTATCCTGTTGTGATATATGTTTGTTCAGATGGGTATTAATATTCAAGATGTGATCAATGATGAATCCAATAGTGTTAACCATGTCCGCCTTTAATTCACATCTTGGGTAAGACAGTGTGCTTGAGGTTTGACAGAACATGGTGCATTTTATCCAAAAGTAGTTCTGAAATCTACTTTAGTGATTTGCATTTCCCATTGGCAGTAAGATCTTAGGTAAGTTGTTTTGTCTCTGATCATATTACTCTGTTCTTTAGGCGTCTTGCTGCTCTTCAAAAGAGGAGGGAACTTCGAGCTGCAGGGATTGAGATTCAGAAGAAGAGAAAAAAGAAGAGAGGAGTGGACTATAATGCAGAAATCCCATTTGAAAAGAAACCTGCTCCAGGCTTCTATGATACATCAGAAGAAAACCATCAAGCTCTTAATGCAGACTTCAAAAGGCTACGGCAGCAAGACCTTGATGGAGAGCTCAGATCGTAAGTTTAACACTCATTCTCTCACCTAAAGCATGTTTCCAAAGAATGGGATAGCTTTGTGCACAGAGAGGAACTGAACATAAGAATAGTCATATTGGGTCAGACCAATGGTCCATCACAGCTACCTGGCAGAAACCCAAATAGTAGCAACATTCCATGCTACCAATCCTAGAACAAGCAGTTGCTTCCCTATGTCTATCTCAATAGCAGACTGTGGACTTTTCCTACAGGAACTTGTTCAAACCTTTTTTAAACCCAGATATGCTAACCGCTGTTACCACAATCTCCAGAAACGAGTTCCAGAGCTTAACTATTTGTTGAGTGAATAAATATTTCCTTCTATTTGTTTTAAAAGTATTTCCATGTAACTTCGTTGAGTATCAGTTCTGTTGTTTATATCCTGCTTAAATCAACCACGGAATCAAAGAGGGTTACATAAAAAATACATCATTTTAAACAGGACCTAGATATTTGCCAAACAAATGGTATGTTAGAGCCTTCCTAAACATGTAATAAGTAGGAATAATTTGGACAGAAACAGGTATTATGTTCCAGATCTTACAAGATTGATACGCAGACAAAGCTATCGTGAAAGTGCTTAAGGCAGTGGTTCCCAAACCTGATCCTAGAAACACCCTAGCCAATCAGGTTTTCAGGATATCCACAATGAATATTCACGAAAGAGATTTGCATGCAGTGGAGGTAGTGCACGCAGATCTCTGTCATGAATATTCATTGTTGATATCCTGAAAACCTGACTGGCTGACCTGCAGAACCAGGTTTGGGAGCCACTGGCTTAAGATGTATATCTTAAGCTAAAGGGAATCCAAGCCTTAACAAGGAAGCTGAACAGGCCATTACCCTACTAGAAGGAAAGGTTAACATCTGAGCATGAGGAATAGGGCAGCAGCCACTAATAATCTTATAAACCAGACAAGCCACCTTAAAATCCACCTGAGTTCTTACCAGTAATCAGTGAAGATCCCTCAGCAAAAGGGATACCTGATTATACTTGCTATATTTGTATAGCAGTTTTGCTGCAGTGTTCTGTATCAGCTGGAGCATATTTAATTTCTGTATCAGCTGGAGCATATTTAAATGCTTTTGATATATACCAGCATACAGAACAATGCAATAATCAATTGAGAGAAGATTATCATTTGAACTATAAAACAAAACTGATCTGGAAAGAAAAATGAACTCACTGCCCTCAATTGACGTAGTTTGAAGAATAGGGGGCACACAATGAAGCTAGAAAGTAGTAACTTTAAAACAAATCGGCGTGTAATTAAACTCTGGAATTTGTTGCCAGAGAATATACTAAAATCGGTAGGTTAGCGGGGTTTAAAAAAGGTTTGGATGGCTTCCTAAAGGAAAAGTTCATAGACCACTATTAAAATGGACTTGGGGAACATTCTCTGCTTATTTCTAGAATACTGATCAAATCACATGGCAAAATTCTACTAAACTTAATCCAATATATAATACCTCAATTAGTAGAAATTATGATGTGTATATTATTGCTGTAATTACTTCTTTATCTCTTTCTTAGGGAAAGTCTCATACAGTCATAGGGGTCTTTTCTGCACTCTGCCAATTGTGGCGTGCCCCGATTTTATGACAAATATAATCACAGACAGTCCCTTCCTCCACCCTCTTTTTTCTCCTTTTTTTCTTTACAAATTTTCTATTTTGTGACTTTTTTTCCTTATGTATTCTTCTTGGCGGAGTGCAGAAAAGACCCCTATGACTGTTAGCTGCATTGCGCCTGCCATGAGTGGGAAAGCGCGGGGTACAAATGTAACAATCAGTATGAGACTTTCCCTAAGAAAGAGATAAAGAAGTAAATACAGCAATAATATACACATCATAATTTCTACTAATTGAGGTATTATATTTCTATAATAAGCAGCATAAAATGTATTGAACTGTTTTGGAATCTTGCCAGTTACTTGTGGCCTGGATTGGTCACTGTTGGAAACAGGGATGCTGGGCTTGATTGACCTTCGATCTGGCCCAGTATGGCAATACTTATGTACTTATAATATCTTTTTACTCGGGCTATTTATCTGATGTTCCATGATCATCTGAGAATCAAGTATAAAACCCAGTACCCTTGATGAAGTCTCAAAATTAAGTATCTCTCCAAAACTTAAAGAAATTGTTTTGGGTATATCCAACAAAGTATCACAAAAATAAAGTAATTTAGTTTTAGCTGTATTTAACTTTAATTATTAGATGCCCAATTATGAGTCTTGTTGATGCAGTCTAGTATTAACTTATAACCCTCTTAACATCCAGAAGAGATGGGAACCAATATAATAATGTCCACAGAGGAAGAAATATGATATAAAGATGAATCCATATAAGACCCCAAAAAGCTCATAAAGATGCTAAATAAAACTGGGGACAGTGGTGACCCCTGGGGTACTCCATAATTGGGTGAGCAACCGTTCAAAAAAGCACTATTTTTTTTGACACTGTACCTTCTATTTTTCAAAAAGCCCTTGAACCAATCAAAACCTACCCCATAAAGTCCAACAAGCTCACTCAACTTTCTTAGTGATAAGTATGGTCCATAGTGTCGAACATTCCGGACACATGAAATTGAAGCAGAACAGATAGTATTTTTTGACTTACCCTGTTTTTCTGAAAGTAAGACATCCCCCGAAAATAAGACCTAGTAGAGGTTTTCCTGAATTGGTAGATATAAGGCCTCCCCCGAAAGTAAGACCTAGCAAATTTTTGTTTGAAAGCAGGGCCGCCCCCCCCCCCCCCCCCCCCCCCCCCCGAGGTCGCCGGGCCCCCCCCCCTCCATCGCTCCCGGAACTAACCTTATGTATAAACTGTTTTTATTGATGAACAGACTTCAATACAAACATATTAAACGCACACAGTTTGTAATTGTACTAACATTTCTGTTACAGCAACGTATCTTACATCGTGTCTGTCCCATCACTTTTTTTAACGTTTGCCCCCTCCCCCCCCCCCAACAACAACCTCTGAGTTTTGAGCTTCATACTTCATGTTAACAATTTCTGCCGTACCTTATCCATTACCTTAATCCACTTACACGAGGGGCTTATAACTTCATTATAGCGTTCCTAGCCTATTGAGTACAGCACTTCTGGCTTTATGAGATATGTTTTGCAAATAGAGATTCCAAACATTAAGAAATTTCTTTCTTCTCCTCACCCGGAACTAACCTTAAATGCCTCCTTTCACCTTCGCAGCAAGCAGCAGCAGGGCAGACCTCGCCTTCCTTCCGTGCCCCGCCCTCGCGGATGTTACGTCAGGCAAGGGCGGGACACGGAAGGAAGGAGTGGCCTGCCCTGCTGCTGCTTGCTGCGAAGGTGAAAAGAGGCGTTTAAGGTTAGTTCCGGGAGCGACGGAGGGCGGGCGGGCCAACCCCGATGCTTCCCGAAAAATAAGACAGCCCCTGAAAATAAGACCTAGCGCATTTTGGGGGGCAAAAATTAATATAAGACAGTGTCTTATTTTCGGGGAAACACGGTAGTAGCAATTTCATCTTAGATACTAGAGTCAGCAAGAATACTTCTGTTCAGGATTCTGTGTAATACATAAGAACGTAAAAATAGCCATACTGGGTCAGACCAATGGTCCATCAAGCCCAGTATCCTGTTTTCCATACAGTGGCCAAGCCAGGTCACAAGTACCTGTCAGAAACCCAAATCATGGCAACACTACATACTACAAATCCCAGGTCAAGCAGTTGTTTCCCATGTCTGTCTCAATTGCAGACCATGGACTTTTCCTCCAGGAATTTGTCCAAACCTTTTTTTAAACCCAGATACACTAACCGCTGTTACCAAATCCTCTGCCAAAGAGTTCCAGAGCTTTAACTATTCGTTGAATGAAAAAATATTTCCTCCTATTTGTTTTAAAAGTATTTCCATATAACTTCCTTGAGTGTCCCCTAGTCTTTATACTTTTGGAACAAGTAAAAAATCAATTTACTTCTACTTGTTCTACACCACTCAGGATTTTGTAGACCTCAATCATATCTTCCCTCATCCGTCTCTTTTCCAAGCTGAAGAGCCCTAACCTCTTTAGCCTTTCCTCATACGAGAGGAGTTCTATCCCCTTCATCATTTTGGTTGCTCTTCTTTGAACCTTTTCTATTTCTGCTGTATCTTTTCTGAGATACGGTGACCAGAACTGAACGTAATACTCAAGGTGTGGATTCACCATGGAGCGCGATACAAAGGCATTATAGGGTTTTCGGTCTTATTCACCATCCCTTTCCTAATAATTCCTAGTTGCTTTTTTGGCCACCGCCGTACACTGAGCAGAAGATTTCAGCATATTATCTACAATGACACCCAGATCTTTTTCTTGAGCGCTTACCCCCAAGGCTAACCCTATCATCAGGTAACTATGATTCGGATTATTCTTTCCAATGTGCATCACCTTGCATTTGTCCACATTAAATTTCATCTGCCATTTCGATGCCCAGTCTTCCAATTTCCTAAGGAGTTCCTGCAATATTTCACAGTCCATACGTATTTTAACAATCTTGAATAGTTTTGTATCTGCAAATTTTTTGTGCAATATTTCACAGTCCATACGTATTTTAACAACCTTGAATAGTTTTGTATCTGCAAATTTTATCAGCTAACTCGTTCTGATTTCCATATCATTTATAAATATGTTAAATAGTACCGGTCCCAATACAGATCCCTGCGGCACTCCGCTGTTCACCTTCCTCCATTGAGCGAAATGACCATTTACAGTGGTGGAAATAAGTATTTGATCCCTTGCTGATTTTGTAAGTTTGCCCACTGACAAAGACATGAGCAGCCCATAATTGAAGGGTAGGTTATTGGTAACAGTGAGAGATAGCACATCACAAATTAAATCCGGAAAATCACATTGTGGAAAGTATATGAATTTATTTGCATTCTGCAGAGGGAAATAAGTATTTGATCCCCCACCAACCAGTAAGAGATCTGGCCCCTACAGACCAGGTAGATGCTCCAAATCAACTCGTTACCTGCATGACAGACAGCTGTCGGCAATGGTCACCTGTATGAAAGACACCTGTCCACAGACTCAGTGAATCAGTCAGACTCTAACCTCTACAAAATGGCCAAGAGCAAGGAGCTGTCTAAGGATGTCAGGGACAAGATCATACACCTGCACAAGGCTGGAGTGGGCTACAAAACCATCAGTAAGACGCTGGGCGAGAAGGAGACAACTGTTGGTGCCATAGTAAGAAAATGGAAGAAGTACAAAATGACTGTCAATCGACAAAGATCTGGGGCTCCACGCAAAATCTCACCTCGTGGGGTATCCTTGATCATGAGGAAGGTTAGAAATCAGCCTACAACTACAAGGGGGGAACTTGTCAATGATCTCAAGGCAGCTGGGACCACTGTCACCACGAAAACCATTGGTAACACATTACGACATAACGGATTGCAATCCTGCAGTGCCCGCAAGGTCCCCCTGCTCCGGAAGGCACATGTGATGGCCCGTCTGAAGTTTGCCAGTGAACACCTGGATGATGCCGAGAGTGATTGGGAGAAGGTGCTGTGGTCAGATGAGACAAAAATTGAGCTCTTTGGCATGAACTCAACTCGCCGTGTTTGGAGGAAGAGAAATGCTGCCTATGACCCAAAGAACACCGTCCCCACTGTCAAGCATGGAGGTGGAAATGTTATGTTTTGGGGGTGTTTCTCTGCTAAGGGCACAGGACTACTTCACCGCATCAATGGGAGAATGGATGGGGCCATGTACCGTACAATTCTGAGTGACAACCTCCTTCCCTCCGCCAGGGCCTTAAAAATGGGTCGTGGCTGGGTCTTCCAGCACGACAATGACCCAAAACATACAGCCAAGGCAACAAAGGAGTGGCTCAGGAAGAAGCACATTAGGGTCATGGAGTGGCCTAGCCAGTCACCAGACCTTAATCCCATTGAAAACTTATGGAGGGAGCTGAAGCTGCGAGTTGCCAAGCGACAGCCCAGAACTCTTAATGATTTAGAGATGATCTGCAAAGAGGAGTGGACCAAAATTCCTCCTGACATGTGTGCAAACCTCATCATCAACTACAGAAGACATCTGACCGCTGTGCTTGCCAACAAGGGTTTTGCCACCAAGTATTAGGTCTTGTTTGCCAGAGGGATTAAATACTTATTTCCCTCTGCAGAATGCAAATAAATTCATATACTTTCCACAATGTGATTTTCCGGATTTAATTTGTGATGTGCTATCTCTCACTGTTACCAATAACCTACCCTTCAATTATGGGCTGCTCATGTCTTTGTCAGTGGGCAAACTTACAAAATCAGCAAGGGATCAAATACTTATTTCCACCACTGTAACTCTACCCTCTGTTTTCTGTTCAATAACCAATTACTAATCCACACCAGAACCTTGCCTCCTATACCATGACTCTTTAATTTTCTCTGGAGTCTCTCATGAGGAACTTTATCAAAAACTTTCTGAAAATCTAGATACACTACATCAACTGGCTCACCTTTATCCACATGTTTATTCACGCCTTCAAAGAAAGGAAGCAAATTGGTGAGGCAGGACTTCCTTTGGCTGAATCCATGCTGACTCTGTCCCATTAAACCATGTTTGTCTACGTGTTCATAGTATCCACTATTTTGCCTGGCACCAACGTCAGGCATACCGGTCTATAATTTCCCGGATCTCCCCTAGAACCCTTTTTAATAATCGGCATCACGTTGGCCACCCTCCAATCTTCAGGTACTACGGACGATTTTAATGACAAGTTACATATTACTAAAAGCAGATCAGCAATTTCATACTTGAGTTCTTTGAGTACTCTTGGATGTATACCATCCGGTCCAGATGATTTACTACTCTTTAATTTGTCAATTTGGCTCAGTACATCTTCCATTCTCACCAAGATTTCTTTCAGTTCCTCTGCATCATCACCCTTGATAACCAATTCCGGTACAGGCAGATCTCTTACATCTTCTTCCGTAAAGACAGAAGCAAAGAATTCATGCAGTTTCTCCCCTATGGCCTTGGCCTCCCTGAGCGCCCCTTTTGCTCCTTTGTGATCAAACGGTCCCATGGATTCCCTTCCAGGCTTTTTGATGTACCAGAAAAAGTTGTTACTGTGAGTTTTAGCCTCTGAGGCAAGTTTCTCCTCATATTGTTTTTTTTAGCCTTCTTTATAATGCTTTGCATCTGACTTGCCAGTGCTTATGTTGCTTTTTATTTTCCTCATTTGGGTCCTTTTTCCATTCTTTGAAGGACAATCTTTTGGTTGTAATGGCCTCTTTTACTTCACCTTTTAACCATGCTGGCTGATGTTTTCTCTTCTTTCCACCTTTGCAAATACGTGGAATGCATGTGGACTGGGCTTCCAAGATGGGATTTTTGGATTTATTTTTTATTTATTTGTTGCATTTGTATCCCACATTTTCCCACCTATTTGCAGGCTCAATGTGGCTTACATAGTACCGTTAGGCGTTTGCCCAGTTGGTTGATAACAAATACAAAGTTGTATAGTGATCAAATGAGGTATATGTGGGGGTCCGAAGGGATGAAAGTTGTGTGTTGTCCAGTATGATCATTAGTCATGTTGTGCTTTGGGTGAGGAGGTTTATGTAGGGTCGTTGGGGTCCATGCCTGATTTAGAGTCCTAACCTTTGCAGCCGATCCTTTTAGTTTATTTTTAACCATTTTCCTCATTTTACTATAAATGCCCTTTTGAAAATTTAATGCATGTACAGTAGATTTCCTAGCTAGAGACTATCTGTTAATGTTGTGGTACAAAGTTCAAGTTTTAAAACTAGGGAGAAAAGAGTATGGAAATTAGTTGATAAAATTTGCTTATTTATAATTTTATTCTGCTTATCACTAACTTACAATTCCTCCTTTAAACCCCAATCTTTAAGTTCCCAAAGCACAAGACAAAATAATGTTCACTTACCAGAGAAATGTCCTCTTGTCTCAGAACTTCTCAGAAAGAAAGTTTAGTGGGACCTTTCCTCTTTATATAGTTTTGAATCTAAGGGGACTGCTTCAACAGACCCTTTCAAGCTAACTCAGTAATCAGATTGCCCTTAGTAACCTCTGCAAATATTCTACTACTTCACACCTTAATTAACACATAGTTCAGGTCAGTGACAGTGCTACCTCTCCAGCAACCAGAACAGAAAATAACTGACTTTTACAGCAAGATTTGAGCTTTCCTACTATCCTTTTAAAGTTCTTTGGTTGTTAAGTGTCTACCTCTATCTAGAAAAAGTTTCCGTTTAAAACTATGGGAAAAGTGTCTACTTCTAGAGAAAATTTTAGTTTAAAACTATGAGAAATGGGTTCACAGACCTTTGTATTATTCTCCTACAGTGATTATGGCTTAATTATTATCTTTTGAGACATGAGGCTAAGTACCTTCTAGCATTAGAGAAACAAGGGCCTTCTTACCTTAATGAAATAATCTTCTGGTTTAGGCAGTTTTATCTCCTCTCTTTTGGGGCATGTTTGTCAGTGCAAAGTACCTGTTGATAATTAATCTATCTGTCCTCTTTGTGCATACTTCAGTGGCTGAGGCTATTCCATTTCATTTGGAGGTGGAGGTACTGAATTAAGAGTCTCCTCCTAGGGAGGTTGTGACTGTCCCTCTCCATGAGGTGCTCAAGGAAGTCTTCAGTTGGAATTGGGAGTCCTGTCTGTCGATCCCTGTCCTGCCCGAGAAGATCGACACGATGTATTGGATCCACAGCACACCTGGTTTTGAAGGCCCCAGTTGCCTCATAATTCCATGGTGGTGGAAAAGAAGCTAGGACCTTGGACTTGGGAGGAAGATGTTCCAGGCCTCAGTGCTTGTGTCCTGTATAAATTTTACCAGCTTATTACAAGCATGTACTTGCGGGACTCTGTGCACAAGCTGCAGGACTTCTCAGACTCTCTCCCTCCGGAACAGGCTGAGTTGGTATGCCAGTTGGCCAAGCAGCAGGTGTTCTTGGCCATGGGCACCTACGACAGCTTTGTAGCAAGTATTCTCCGAGGACAAAAGGCCTTATATTCTCACAAACCCTCCCACCTCCCCTTGGAGTTGTCTCCTCTTTTTATTTTCCTTTTTTTAATGCTGTAGTATGTAACTGCGGTAACTGCGATTTTTCGGCGGGTGGGAAGGCACCCTTGTATACGCAGTGGAGTGCGTCTCGTCCTCCACAAAGATGTGTTAAGCTTGTCTATGCTACAGACTGGGTAACGCGGCGCCGAATTACCCAATTGTGAGAATAGAAGGCCTGCTGTCCTTGGAGAAAACCTGTTACAAGTAAGTATCTTCACTGTTGTACAGTCTGATATTTTTATAAAACAACTTAAAGCCTTGCTATTTAAGCAGGCTTATGATTAAGATGTTTAATATCCTGCATTCTAATTGTTGATGTATGTTAGGTTTTAGTGGAGAGGGTGATTTGCAACTTTACAGGGTTAAAGGAGTGGAGGAGTAGCCTAGTGGTTAGTGCAGTGCACTTTGATCCTGGGGAACTGAGTTCAATTCCCACTGCAGCTCCTTGTGACTCTGGGCAAGTCACTTAACCCTCCATTGCCCCTGGTACAAATTAAGTACCTGAATATATGTAAACCGCTTTGAATGTAGTTGCAAAAACCTCAGAAAGGCGGTATATCAAGTCCCATTTCCCTTCCCTTCCCTTTTATTGTATTTATTATTGTGATTTGTATTATTTGTTATATGTTTTAAGATTATGAATGTTTTGGATATACTCCCTTTTAGGTATAGACATGTTATAAATGCAATAAATATGTTTGATTATACAAGCAATTTACCTTTTACAGAAATCACTTAATATTCCATAGGCTGCCTACAGAGAGCTCTCTGAGCTCAATGTGTACTATGGAAAACATTGCATTTGAATCATCAAATAATCAGCTGCTCCTAAAGAAATATGTATTGTATATAACAATCTATAATTAAAAGGATCATCTAGTGCTGACATCAGCAGAAAATAACCACTGTGTATCAAGGGAACAATCAAACATCTTGCAAAGACCGTCTAATTCTGGTCTCACATAAGAAACCCCAGAAAACGCACCAGCACAATAAGGGTAAAAGATTACTCTATAATTAAAAGGGTCATTTAGTACTGACCTCATCATTAGGAATGCTGTATAATCAGGAAAAATACATTAAGACAAGGATCATCTAGTGATGGTTGTCAAAAACCTTGCCACGAGAGACCTTTTGAAGGTTTCTCTAATGACCATGCATGAGAAAGTTCTCTTAGGCTTCTGCGACTGGCGTCATGATTCTTGCAGTTGTCCAGGTCTCTGAGTAAGTTAAACCAACATTTCAACTATTGTGCTGTGGCTTTCTTCAGAGTATTCTGTCAGGCCTGCAGTTTGTTCTGGAAATTTGTTGGCGCAGTTCTGATTCTGGAGGGGGGAGGAATTTCTATAGTTCATATTCTGAAATTATGGAAGGTGGGAAAAAGACATTTGTCTTTGAAACCAGTCCTTTTTGTGCTAAATTTCTTTTGACTCAGCAGTTGCAATAATTTAAGATGAGCCCTTTGTCTCCATTGAAGTTATTTGGGTGTCTGTATTCCCTCTTTGATTCTTCTCAGTCTCCAACAGTCTTCTTTCTCCAAGATTTTTATGTCCTTATATCTAATCATATGACCAGTTGCCTAAGCATGGATTGCTACAGCTAATTTTTCAGTGTTACAGAGCTTGTGGTGTCTCATATGCTCTTGTAGTCTTTCCTTTACGATGCATTAGGTTTTGCAAATGTATGATTTGCTGCAACTGCATGGGATTTCATACACCCCAGGGGTTTGGTGCATAGATAGCTGGTCTTTTCACATATGTGAGTGTTGATGCCAGCTTCTGTGATGCACTGTATGCTGTTCTGATGCTATTCTTCTTTAGCAGTTTACCTGTGTGATCCGTCCCTCCTTGGACATAGGGAAACACTACGAGTTTTTGTTCTGTCATGGGGTCGCCAACTAATGGTTATTGGTTATTGTTGATTTCACAGGTTGGATTGTCCAGAAGTTTAGGGCTTGAGAAGTGGCCTTTCTGCTGTAGCTATTTGCTAAGAATGTATCCCGGAGAGTGTCCTTTTCTTTCTGAACATTGTGTGAGTCGCAAACTCTTAGTGCTGTGTTCACTAGTATATGTAGGACACCTCTTTTTGTGGCCAGATGGTGGTGGGGTTCTACATATAGGTAAGTTAGTATGGGTGGGTTTTCTGTATACAGTGTGACCCAAGCTTCCGTCTGTCCACTTTCTGATCATGACGTTTAGAAAGGGAAAGCATCTGTTGATCTCAGTCTCCATGGTGAATTTTATATTGGATTGGCTGTTATTCAGATGGTTTAGAAAATCACAGATTCTTTTCCATCTTTGGGGGCCAGATGACAAATATGTCATCTACATAGACATAGAAACATGACGGCAGATAAAGGCCATTTCCATATCATCAAGCTGATCAATCCATAGACTGGTGGGTTGTGTCCATCTACCAGCAGGTGGAGATAGAGAGCAATCCTTTTGCCTCCCTATATGTGGTCATGTGCTGCCGGAAACTCCTCAGTATGTTCTCTATCTCAGCAGGTGGTGGTCACACACAGCAGCAGCTCTGGCTAGGCCTCCAAGCCTAATTTTTAGGTTTTGTTGAGTGCCTGGGGTTGAGGGCTCTTCTTGAGCAAGTGCAAACCTGGTGGCGCCAGGTCCCTCCTTTTCTCCCCCCTCCCGCTGGCTCCGTTAAAAAAAAAAAAAAAATTTTGAACGTCCTTAAAGGCGTTTATTTCGACGTTTATTTAAACGTTTATTGCAGCTACTCACTAGGACACCAGGTCGTTACAGCTCGGAGCGGAAAGCAGGTAATTTTTACCTTTTTATAGCGGGCAGGGGGTTCCCCGATTGATCTCCACGTGGCATATGGCGTCGGAGGGCGAGGGCGCAAAGAGTCGCTCCCCGGATCGCTTAGGCGCTTCTAGAGGGGATGCGGGGGTCTTAAAGTCTGATTCGCCCTTGTTGGGTGACAGTTTCGTGACCGATGAGTGTCCCGGTCCTTCCTCCGGCGTGGCGGTTTTTCCCGCCATAAACGCCCATCCCCCGCTGCTCGCCTCCGCCATCTTGGCCGGCCACACGGCTCGGACGGCTTCTTCGTGGGCCGCCCTTGAGGGAGACATTAATGCCATGGACGCCCTTATTTTGGGCGACGGCACCAAAGCGGCTAAAGTTAAGCGCCGTTTTTCCCGCGCGGCTCCTTCGCGTAGTGTCGCGCCGGACGCCATTTTGGATGCGCAGCATGTCTCTCCCCTGCTCTTGCGAGCGCCGGTTGAGGGTGCGTCTAGGGCTGTAGCCCAGGCTGCGGAAGTGCACAGTCTGGGGGGTTTCTCCCCCGAGTTTGTTTTGCTGCTGCATCAGGCCTTCCTTATGCAAAACGCTGCCCCTGCTCCCTCGTTTGGTAAAGAGGTTGAGGTCCCCGGAGGTAAACGCCCTCGGGTTGATTCCCAGGCCTTGGAGGACCTTGTCTCCTCCGATGTAGATGAGGGCAGCGTATCTGAGTTCTCCCAACGGTCCTTTGCGGATTCCTTGAAGGAGACGGATCCCCGCTCGGTTGGAGCGGATGACCCCTCTGCAGCGTGGCTTTTTAGCTCAGAGGATTTGCCCAACCTGTTAGTGCAGGCCATGGGCATTTTGAAGATTTCCTCTCCGGAGGACGTCTCTCCCTCAGCCCCTGTTGGCTCTGCCATTATGCTGGGGACGAAACGCCCGCCTAGAACCTTCCACGTGCATGATGCCATGCACACCTTAATTTCGGCTCAATGGGATGTCCCGGAAGCGAGCCTCAAAGTGGCTAGGGCTATGTCCCGCCTCTATCCTTTGCCTGAAAGTGAACGTGAGGCCTATCTGTGGCCTACCGTGGATTCTTTAATCACTGCGGTGACTAAGAAAACGGCTTTGCCGGTGGAAGGTGGCACGGCCCTAAAGGACGCCCAAGACAGAAGATTGGAGGCGGCCTGAAGGTCGTCCTTTGAGGCGACTGCTTTAAGTTTGCAGGCCTCGGTTTGCGGTTCCTATGTGGCCAGGGCGTGCCTGACTAGGGTGCAGCGGGCTTCCCCCTCAGATCATTCCTTGAGGGCTGATTGGCCGGCCCTGGAATCGGGCTTAGCCTATTTGGCAGACTTGCTGTATGATGTCTTGAGAGCCTCAGCTAAAGGCATGGCTCAGACAGTCTCTGCGCGACGGTGGCTTTGGCTGAAGCATTGGTCTGCTGACCACGCCTCTAAATCCCGCCTGGCTAGATTGCCTTTTAAAGGCAAGCTGCTCTTTGGGGTCGAGCTGGACAAAATCGTGACCGATCTCGGCACGTCTAAGGGCAAGAAGTTACCAGAGGTCAGGGCTCGGGCTAGTACTCGTTCCGGTACCTCCAGAGGACGGTTTCAGGAAGCCCGTCGGTACCGCCCGGGCAGGTCGGGCTCCTCTGCCCCCTCTTCCTTCAAGAGGACTTTCTCCCCCAAGCAGCATTCCTTTCGCAGAGACCGCCGTCCCGGAGGTGCTCCCTCCGGTCCTCCCCCAGGGTCTCGTACCCAATGACGGGGCCTCGGTCCACGCCCCAGTGCAGATTGGAGGACGGCTGTCCTCGTTTCTGGGCGAGTGGACCACAATAACTTCAGACGCTTGGGTGCTGGAAGTCATCAGAGACGGCTACAAGCTAGAGTTCTGCCGACCCTTAAGAGACGGGTTTGTACTCTCTCCCTGCAAGTCTCCGGTCAAAGCTGTGGCAGTGCAGCAGACCTTGGACAACCTGATCCGCCTGGGTGCGGTCGTTCCGGTGCCAGAAAATCAGATTGGCAAGGGACGTTACTCCATTTACTTTGTGGTACCAAAGAAAGGAGGTTCTGTCCGGCCTATCCTCGACCTCAAAGGGGTCAATCGGGCCTTGAAAGTGCGGCACTTTCGCATGGAGACTCTCCGCTCTGTTATAGCGGCAGTGAAGGCAGGAGAGTTCTTGGCTTCCTTGGACATCAAGGAAGCGTACCTGCATATTCCCATCTGGCCTCCTCATCAACGCTTCCTGCGTTTTGCAGTCCTGGGACGACACTTCCAGTTCAGAGCCCTCCCTTTCGGGTTGGCTACTGCTCCGCGGACCTTTTCCAAAGTAATGGTGGTCATCGCGGCCTTCCTGCGAAAGGAAGGAGTACAAGTCCATCCTTATCTGGACGACTGGTTGATCCGAGCCCCCTCTTATGCAGAGTGCGGCAAAGCTGTGAACCGGGTGGTTGCTCTTTTGAGCTCCCTGGGGTGGATCATCAACTGGGAGAAGAGCCGGCTGCGCCCGACTCAGTCCCTGGAGTATCTGGGAGTTCGATTCGACACCCAAGTGGGCAGAGTGTTCCTGCCAGACAATCGGATTGTCAAACTTCAGGCTCAGGTGGACCAGTTCCGAGTAGCCTCTCCTCTTCGGGCTTGGGACTATGTGCAGCTGTTGGGCTCTATGATGGCCACGATGGAAGTAGTGCCCTGGGCCAGGGCTCATATGAGACCACTACAACACTCTCTGTTGCAGCGCTGGACTCCGATGTCGGAGGATTATGCTGTGCGCCTTCCCTTGGACCCAGCAGTGCGCAAGGCGCTGAGCTGGTGGCTGCAGACAGACAAGTTGTCTGCAGGAATGCCTCTGGTGACCCCAGAGTGGATTGTCATCACGACGGACGCCTCTTTGACGGGCTGGGGAGCCCACTGCTTGGGAAGGACAGCGCAGGGGCTCTGGTCTCCTGCAGAGGCAAAGTGGTCTATCAACCTCCTGGAACTCAGAGCCATTCGGTTGGCGCTTTTGGAGTTCATCCCGGTACTGGCGTTGAAGCCAGTACGGGTCCTGTCGGACAATGCCACTGCTGTGGCCTATGTCAACCGCCAGGGAGGTACCAAGAGCGCCCCTCTAGCCAAGGAGGCCATGAATCTATGCCAGTGGGCGGAAGCGAACCTGGAACAGCTGTCAGCGGCCCACATTGCCGGAGTCATGAATGTCAAGGCGGACTTTCTCAGTCGCCATACCTTGGAGCCCGGAGAGTGGCAGCTATCTGTTCAGGCGTTCTTGGACATCACGAAGCGCTGGGGCCAGCCGAGCCTAGATCTGATGGCGTCATCGGCCAAGTGCCGCGCTTTTTCAGCAGAGGACGGGACCCTCGATCCCTGGGAGTAGATGCTCTTCTCCAACAGTGGCCGACACAAGAGCTTCTCTATGTGTTCCCGCCCTGGCCCATGTTGGGCAGGGTGCTAGACCGGGTGGCAAAGCATCCGGGCCGGATAATCCTGGTGGGTCCGGACTGGCCCAGACGTCCCTGGTATGCGGACTTGATCAGGCTCTCAGTCGACGATCCTCTGCGACTGCCTGTGGAGCAGGGCCTGTTACATCAGGGTCCCGTGGTGATGGAGGATCCCTCCCCCTTTGGTCTTACGGCCTGGCTATTGAGCGGCAGCGTCTGAGAAAGAAGGGCTTCTCAGACAAGGTCATCGCCACTATGCTGAGAGCGAGGAAGCGCTCTACTTCTACTGCTTACGCCAGGGTTTGGCGTACCTTTGCAGCGTGGTGTGAAGCAGGCTCACTTTCTCCCTTCACTGCTCCAATTTCTTCAGTGTTGGCGTTCCTGCAAGAAGGTCTGGAGAAAGGCCTGTCGCTCAGTTCCCTTAAAGTCCAGGTAGCGGCTCTGACTTGCTTCAGGGGCCGCCTGAAGGGTGTTTCCCTGGCTTCACAGCCAGATGTGGTGCGCTTTCTTAAGGGAGTTAATCACCTGCGCCCTCCTCTGCACTCTGTGGTGTCTGCATGGAATCTCAATCTGGTGCTAAGAGCATTGCAGAAGCCGCCTTTTGAACCCTTGTCGAGGGCATCTCTGAAAGACCTGACGTTGAAAACAGCCTTTTTTGTGGCTATCACTTCAGCCAGAAGAGTTTCCGAGCTCCAGGCGCTCTCATGTCGAGAGCCTTTTCTGCAGTTCACTGAGGCAGGAGTGACTATTCGCACAGTGCCTTCCTTCCTGCCCAAGATTGTTTCTCGCTTCCATGTGAATCAGCAGCTCTGTCTCCCTTCCTTTCGTAGGGAGGACTACCCAGAGGAATACTCTGCTCTCAGATGTCTGGATGTGAGACGAGTCATCATCAGATACTTGGAAGTGACCAATGATTTCCGGAAATCGGATCATCTGTTTGTCCTGTTTGCAGGTCCTCGTAGGGGTCTGCAGGCTGCTAAGCCTACAGTGGCAAGATGGGTCAAGGAAGCCATTGCAGCGGCTTATGTGGCCGCGGGGAAGGTGCCGCCTATCCAGCTGAAGGCTCACTCCACAAGAGCTCAGGCGGCCTCGATGGCAGAGGCCGGTTCCGTCTCCTTGGAAGAGATATGCAAGGCGGCAACTTGGGCTTCGGCCCATACATTCTCCAAGCATTACCGCTTGACTGTGGCTGCTCGGGCGGAGGCCCGGTTTGGAGCTTCAGTGTTGCGGTCAGGGATTTCTATGTCCCGCCCTGGGTGAGTACTGCTTCGGTACATCCCACCAGTCTATGGATTGATCAGCTTGATGATATGGAAGGTAAAATTATGTATCATACCTGATAATTTTCTTTCCATTAATCATAGCTGATCAATCCATAGTCCCTCCCAGATATCTGTACTGTTTATATTCTGGTTGCATTTCAGATTCAAGTTTAGTCTTCAGTTCCTGTTCAGGAAGACTTCGTGTTCAAGTTATTTTTTCACTTGGATTCTTCAAGAGTTGAGACGAGTTTGTGTTACAGTGAGCTGCTGCATTCCTCTCCCCTCCGTTTTACGGGGCTGGATTGAGATTTAAATTCTGCCGGCACTCCCTCCCGCTTCGTGCGGCTGTAGGGCAGCTTTGTACCCCTCCCGCTTCAGCGGTGTTAGGGTCAGTCAGCTCCTCCCGCGGTTGCGGTTGCAGGATAAGCCAGATCCCCCCGCATCGGCGGGTGTGGTGTCCCTCCCCCGCTCCGCGGGGATGAGCTGGACGGATTCCCCTCCCCCACTTGTGTGGGGATGAGCTGGGTTAATTCCCCTCCCCCGTTTCGGCGGTGGTGAGCTGGGCAGAGTGTCCCTTTGTGGGTGTAATTCTCTAAGTGCTGAGTCCTGCGGATGGAGCTTTGATATCGACATACTGAGGAGTTTCCGGCAGCACATGACCACATATAGGGAGGCAAAAGGATTGCTCTCTATCTCCACCTGCTGGTAGATGGACACAACCCACCAGTCTATGGATTGATCAGCTATGATTAATGGAAAGAAAATTATCAGGTATGATACATAATTTTACCATGACCCATCCAGTCTGCCCATCCTCTGTAACCCCTAATTCTTCCTGTTCCTAAGCGATCCTACATGCTTATCTCATGCCTTTTTAAATTCTGGAACAGTCTTCGACTCCACCACCTCCACTGGGAGGCCATTCCACGCCTCCACCACCCTTTCTGTGAAATAATACTTCCTTAGGTTACTCCTAAGCCTATTCCCTCTTAACTTTGTCATATGCCCCCTCATTCCAGAGCTCTCCTTCATTTGGAAAAGGCTCTCTTCTTGTACATAAATGCCATTGAGATATTTAAACGTTTCTATCATGTCTCCTCTCTCCCTCCTCTCTTCCAGCATATACATGTTGAGGTTGATAAGCCTGTCCCTATAATTTTTGTATTCAAGACCGCTTACTAATTTCGTAGCCGCCCTCTGGACCGACTCCATCCTGTTTATATCTTTCCATAGGTGTGGTCTCTAGAACTGCACGCAGTAATCCAAATGAGGCCTCACCAGAGACTTATACAACGGCACTATCACCTCCTTTTTCCTGCTGGTCATGCCTCTCTTTATACACCCAAGCATCCTTTTGGCTTTGGCCGTTGCTTTTTCTACCTGTTTGTGGATCCACAGTTTGGGTTGTTGGGGGCTGGCAAATGCATCACCTTGAGTATTGTGTTCAGTTCTGGTCACCGTATCTCAGAAAAGATACATCGGAATTAGAAAAGGTTCAAAGAAGAGCGACCAGAATGATAAAGGGGATGGAACTCCTCTCATATGAGGAAAGGCTAAAGAGGATAGGGCTCTTCAGCTTGGAAAAGAGACGGATGAGGGGAGATATGATTGAGGTCTATAAAATCCTGAGTGGTGTAGAACAAGTAGAAGTAAATCGATTTTGTACTCGTTCCAAAGGTACAAAGACTATGGGACACTTGAGGAAGTTACATGGAAATACTTTTAAAACAAATAGGAAGAAATATTTTTTCACTTAATGAATAGAGTCCATAGTCTGCCATTGAGACAGACATGGGAAAGCAACTGCTTTCCCTGGGATTGGTAGCCTGGAATATTGCCACAATTTGGGTTTCTGCCAGGTACTTGTGACCTGACTTGGCCACTGTTGGAAACAGGATCCTGGACTAGGAAGACCATTGGTCTGACCCAGTATGACTACTCTTATGTATGTTCTTATTTTTCACTCAAAAATTAATTAAGCTCTGGAACTCATTGCTGGAGGATGTGGTAACAGCAGTTAGTGTATCTGGATTTAAAAAAGGTTTGGACAAGCTCCTGGAGGATGAGTCCTGGGATTGGTAGCATGGAATGTTGCTGCTATTTGGGCTTCTGCCAGGTACTTGTTTCCTGGATTGGTCACTGTTGGAAGCAGGATACTGGGCTAGATGGACCATTGGTCTGTTCCAGTTTGGCTGTTCTTATGTTTAGACCTCACAGCATACCCTGAAAAAAGCCACTGCATGATGGCTTGAACATCATTTCAACTTACTCAGATGCGGCAAGATCCAGACAACTGTAACAATCATGCATGAGAGAGATTTCCAAGCTTATTATTGCTATTGTATGCACATCTCTTGTGAATCTTCATTAGGGATATCCTCAAAACCTGACCTGTTAGTAGGCCTTGAGGACAGAAAGTGTAGACCAAGTTTATATTTGCTATGCCGCCAAGCCTAACTGGCAGATCTAGGTGTTGTACAATAAAATCAAAGTTATCAGAAAGGAACTACAATATTTGATAGGAAAATAACCAGCTTACAGGATGACAAGTATACAGAGGATTAATCACACTGAGTAGGGAAGGAGGAAAAAGAAGACTTTGGGGGGGGGGGGGGGGGGGCTAAAAGCAGAGAACAATTAAGGAGGGATAGTAGAAAGGCAGAGCTGAATAGGGAATAATGCAAATGGGGTGGGGGGAGGAGCTACAGCATTCGGCTCTAAAGCTGCTATACACCAGATGAACCAAAGGCCTGGACAAAGAGCCAGGCCTTCAGGCCAGCTTTAAAATTCTTGAGTGAAGGTTCTGTGCGGAGATGCAAATGAAGTGAATTCCAATGGAAGGTAGCAGCAAAGAAGAAATTACGATGTCTTGTTATTTCTGATTGTGCTGACTTAGGACCAGGTAAGACAGGCAGTGGTCATTCAGGGAACAGAGAGGACTGGCCGGTGTGATAAGGAAGAGGCTATCCTACCCTGGTTAGGCCCCTAGAGGGCGCTGTTCCCCTAAAATGTCCAGGGAGAAGGGCTGGGTGAGTCACTAAAGGGAGCCAGTAAGGGGATGTATAGCTGGAGGTCGCTAGGACCGGGGAGAGTCCTGGGGGTGGAAACAGGTGCAGCAGGTTAGGGGCTGGGTCCTGTTTGGCCATTAACCACTTAATACCCCACCTGAGTTGTGAGGGGGAAAGGGAGAGCTAGCCGCTGCAGAAGAGAGCTGGTAGCTGAGGCAGGAAGATCCCCATGGAAAGTACTGGCTGAGCCCTATGGCCTGGTGGTGAACTGTGTGTTACAAAGAAGGACTGAGTTAATACGGCTGGGGTAAGAAGGCCCTAGAGTATCAAGAATAAGAACTGTGTGCTACAAGGAAGGACTGTGTGTCCAGGACTGAGTTAGTACTAAGCCCAGATGCCTGTGTGGGAGGGCTCAGGGGGAAGAAATCTGTTGGGTATTGAACTGTGCAAGAAGAAATGTTTAAGCTGGAAGATTGCACTGAGTAGGAAGAAATGGTTAAGCTGGAAGAACTGTTTAAGCTTGTGAAAGTGTTTTAGGCTAAAAGAAGTGTGCCCCAGAGGCTGGAATAAAGATTTGTATGAGAAAATCCTGTTGATGAGACCTGACTATGTTTGCCGTTTTGAGAACCAGGTCACCCCGAGTAGAAAGGGGTAGTAGACTAATTTGCATAAAATCTGCATACTGAGAACCAGCTCACCCTGAGTGAAAGAGGGACCTGGGATCCTGAGGTGGGAGCTTCATCTTCACAATAGCCTCATCATTTTCACACCGGTGAATATGGAATGATGAGGGAGGATAAATATTCAGGGAGTCCTAGCCTATGTGCCTTAAAAGCAAGTATAATGAGTTTAAAGATATTGCACTGTTGGATGGGAAGCCAGTGATACTGTTGGAACAAAGGCGAAACATGGTCTCGGCAGTGAGCATGGCATAGCAAACAGATAGCTGTGTTTTGTAGGAATTGTAGTCATTTAATGGTAGTCTGGGTGCAACTAAGATAAACAATATTACAATAGTCCAATCTTGAAGTTAGAAGCACTAGGATTAGTGAATGGAAAACAGATGAAGTATCGACTCACTGCACATAGTTGATGAAGGATGAAAGACCCTGCTTTACATATATTGGTGGCTTGAGGTGCAAATTTGAAACTTGAATCAAAGATAATTCCTACATAGCGGAATGAGTCCGCTGGCTGAATGGTGGAGCCAACGAAGTTCAGAGGGACAGACGAAATAGAGAGACCTCCCTGTAAACCCATGATCAGAGCCCTCGAGTGTGTGAAGCAAATGTTCTCGCGGGATCTGACCGCAACTAGCATGCAAATGCATGCTAAGCAGGGCTTTTTTCCGGAAGTAGCATGCAAATAGCAGACCACTATATAGGAAGGGCTGCCTATGCTCAGAGAGATTTATTCTTTCCTGGTGCTATGAGGTGTCACATACTTGTCTATGGAAAACATGTTACAGGTAAGCACCTTTTGTTTTCTCTCTCTCTGACTTTTGTCAGGATTTCCTTTGATAAATATTTCTTAGTTTTCTCTGTTTTGAATTGCTTTCCTTTCTGGATAAGTAGTATTTAAACACGCTTCTTAACCACTTGTGGCAATTGTGTTTTGGCAGTGAAAAAGAAAGTAAAGAACGCAAGAAAGACAAGCAAAATATCAAAAGGAAAAAAGAATCAGATTTGCCATCGGCCATTCTCCAGACCACTGGAATTTCAGAGTTCACTAAAAAGCGCAGCAAGTTAGTGCTTCCTTCTCCTCAGGTGAGTGCTAGCAGATAAGCATAGTCCATATGTAAAGGTAAAATATCAGGAAGAGAAACTCCTTGCTTGAAGCTGAATTGCACTGTACCAGATAAATAAAAAGATGGAATTTTTAACAACCCTAGCTGTCAGAGAACGTAATTAATGTGTTCATGTTGTTCAAAGTAAATTGAGTTCTCACAAAGAACCAAATAGTAAATAATGGTGACTGACAATGCTAAGGTGCATGCTAAAGTGCTTAAAGAAATTTTTACCTTCTGTGAACTATTACAGAAGTACATGCTGCAAGCAGTGATGCCTTCTGTCATTTACAAATGGTACCCAGTCCTTATTACTGAATTTCTTTGACAATTGACCTGTGCTTATGGTGACACTGCTTATGTCAGAGATTGCAAACAGCTCATGTCAGCTTGGAACCAAAATTTAGATGTGGAATATCCCGTAAAAATTAATATAAAGGAATATAGAACAACCTCTCGGTGGAGGTGGTGAAGACAAGGATGTATTTAAATTGAAGAAATCATGGGACAAGCACTGAGGATCTTTGAGGGAAAGCAGTTGATTGTAGAGCTGATCAGTTGGTTTGGATGAACAGACTGGATAGACTTATTGTCTTTTTCTGCAGTTATATATTATGTTTCTGTGTTTATCAGGTGAACTTTAACTGGATATACAGTGGATCTCTAGTTAATGAGCAGGGGAATACTCTGAAATCTTGATTTGTCAGAGTGCTCTTAAAGATTCCCAAGTCATTTTTTTGAATGTCAGGCTTTTATGGACTGCCTACAGTTTTGGTTTTTTTTTCTAAAAACGTTTACAGTAATTTTATTATTGTAGTTATTTAAGAAACTCTGGGGGAAATTCACTCTTTTTCCTCATGGAATGAACTGCAGTTTTATTGAGTATAAGACAAAACAAAGTTTAGTCACTTGTAGTAGGTGTTCTCCAAGGACAACAGGACACATATTATCATATGTGGGTGACATCTTCACACAGAGCTCGGCATGGATGCTACCCAATGTTCCAGAATCTTCAAAAGACTTTGGCAGCACTGTGCAGTGCATGTGCTGGTGCTTTCCTGCCCAGCTCGCTCACATGGGACTGGTAGTCAAGTAAGCAGTCAAGGTGGTGTCTCTTAATTCCTCATCTGTGCTGCTCGAAGGATGCCATGCACAGGCACTGGCACAGCTTCCTTAGGGGGTATCCTTCATAGTCAAATGCATCCAACATTTCAGCCCTGGGTTCATCTTCAACCTCTAAATCAAAGGGGACGACCATAGCCATCTCTGTCAAAAAAACTGACAAAGGAGAGCTTCTCCAGGGGGAGACCTTCTTTTTCCTTGAGGTGGGGAGGGGTCTGAAGGGAGACCAAGGGAGCTCTCCTCCAAGAACTCTGCTGGTTTGACCTCAGACGCCCAAGAGTGGTCTGAGCCACACTTGGTGAAATAGTCCTGAGAAGGCTGAGTCTTCGGATGCCTTGGTCTGCTGGACTCGTATTCAGATTCTTAGCAAGAGTGCTTAGGGACGGATCATTTCTTGGACATCAGGGGAGTTTCCTTTCTCTGATAGGCTGAATAGGAGCAGTGTCTCTTCCCGCACCAGTACCTTTTGAGGCACCGGTGTTGAAGAATGGGTGACAGACAGAGCATGGGCCTCTAGGATCATTTGGGGTGGAGCTATGGTTGGCATTGTAGCTTTTGAGGTTTTGGCATCATGGCAATCCAATTTGTGCTCCAACTCCTCCTGCAAGGGGGCCCTGAGCCACTCCTTTGGGGCAAGCATCAGTAAAGGCAAAGCTGATGTTGTGGGGACAGCCTTTGAGGGTGATGAAGCTGAAATGGAAGGATGGTGGTGGTGAGGAGACTGGTGCATTGGCATCAACTCCACGAAGGGAGAATGATCCTCTCAGCACCAATGCTTCTCGGGTATCGATGGTGCTGATTCTTCAGGCACTATGCTTCAAGATGGTCTGAAGTCTGTGCTCCTTCACCTTCAGTCAGTGCATGACAACAAGATCCCTGGCATGTCCTCAGTGTTGGGTCCAATGCTGCTGTATCCTACAGGACCCTACCGGTGCTCAATGTCAAGGCAGAGGGAGATCACCTTGCCGGTGGACCCCAGTGTCCAATGCAGCTCCGCCACCCATGGGAACTGATGGCAGTGAGCGCCAAAACTTTCTCACGCTGGGCCTCACAACTCTTTTTTTTTTTTTTTTTTTTTTTCTGCATTTTAGAACAGAGGGGACAAGACATTGGTCAGGTCCTAGGCACGGCAAGCACCAGTTTTGAGGGTCAGTCACAGAGATGACTTTGCAGCACAAAGAACACCCTCTTAAAACCACTGGGAGTTTTAAGGGACATTGAAGCAAAATCAAGGGCTCGGGATATCAATGCAAAGATCAAGTGGCTCAATTTTTTTTCAAGAAACAAAAAAAAAAAATACCCAATGGGTGCTCAGGCCTAAGATGAGTGATGGAGCTGCACAAAGGCAAAACAAAAAACCCTATGGAAACTAGAAGGGGATTAGGAAACTGTAAAAAAAAAAAAAAATGTGAACAAAACAATGAAGAAAGGTCCCATGTACTATGAGGGAAGGTATCAGATAAGAAAAAAATCTTGGGCTGAGGAGATCTGGCAAGAATACGACCGCTCTGCTCTACAGAAGAAAAAAAAATGTTGATTTCAAGTGAGTGAATTGGGCGACTGTGGGAATATCTCCCACACATGCACATCATAGTTCTGCCAAAGGCTTCTGAAGATTCTGGAATGCTGGGTAGTGTCTGTGCCATGCTCTATCAGATGATGTCCCCCATATGTGGTAAGTGATGTCCTCCTTATCCTCTTGAATCAGGTTAAGGGAGGATTGTAAGCCAGTTGAGCAGTTTGACTGAAATACCCTTGGTGATTTATTGTGTTACGTTTTAGCCAGAACTGATGCTAGGAAAAATACTATGTATTTAAAAGGCAACATGCTATTTTTTTTTCTTAATGTTTGGTTGAACATAGGATAGTACTCGGAGTGATCTTAAAAACAGACACTTGAACAATTTATTTAATTATTTCTGTATTCGTTACTGCTGCTTATTAATAGCAGTAAAAACTGGAATACAATAGGAAATAAGTCACAACTGTTATTGTTCAGCCGTGCTTTACCTATACAGTACAGAACATCTTTAATGGATGCTTTCATGGTTCTTCCCTTTTTGAAGATTTCAGATACAGAACTCGAAGAAGTTGTGAAAATAGGCCAAGCAAGTGAGATTGCACGCCAAACAGCTGAGGAATCAGGAATTACCAATTCTGCATCCAGCACTCTATTGTCTGAATATAGCATGACCAACAGCAGCATTGCCCTTCGAACCCCTAAAACTCCAGTAGCACAGGACAGGATATTGCAGGTAAGATGACCAGCACACATGCAAGAGAGAGATGTTTCCTGTGTATGAAAGGTACTGTTGGGTTTGTAATGCATTGTTCTTAGTCACCACAGCATGCAAGAGAATTAGACAGCAATCAGGTCTAGGGTTTTTGTCACATAACTTTTTCTCACTGCCCACCAGGTGTTAAACCCTTTATCGCTTGAACATCCCATCAAACACTGCACAGGTCTCATTTGTTCACTTGCCCCATGATCTAGTAACTTCCCATTGGCCAGTGGGTTTCTAGCTTGTCTCTGGGCAGGTACACTGCCTAAAAACTATTGATGGTTTCTGGAGACCCTGCAACTGCGGAACAATTTGGGAGGGTGTCACACAGCTTCCAAATAGTCACTTACAGACCACATAACTAAAATACTGGAATCATCAAGCGATTCATTTATTTGGGTCAGTAATACAGTTCTAACAAAGTATATTATTAAAAGAAGATACAGTGGACATCAAAAAGAGATTAAAATTGCAACTATAGGAAAGAGAGTGGATTCTTACAATAAACACTAAAACATTTAACAATGACTTTCTTACTACAGGTTACTTCTAAAGCGCTACCAGGCATATGCAGCATTGTACAGGTACACTTAAGAGAGAGTCCCTTTTCTAGTGAGCTTATAGCCTAATCAAGGCAACCATGCATATCAACAAGAGTTCTAGGAGAATGTATTTGTAGAAAAATGGTCAAGATGTAAAAGCAACTTCAAAAAGATGAGGGGTTAGTATTCAGCAGGAATTATCCGAGTAGGAACAGCTCTTACCTGGATAGGTCCGACCGATTGGGTCCATACCTGGATTTTCAGGGACATTAAATGAATAATGCTGAATATCTGGCTAGATTGGTTTGGCACTATCCAGGTAGTTCTGGGGCAATATGGAGGCAGAGCTTGGAGTAAGTTAGTGGCCTTATTCAGTCTGCTAACAGGGTAACTATCCAGGTGTCGGTCTGATGATTGCCGGTACCTGGATAAGTGTTAATGGTTTCTTTAACCCAAGTATTAAATCCCAGTATCCATGTGTGGTTCAGCACTGAATATTAGGGTATAAAAAGCTCATGGTGGCTGAGGTTTAAGAAAATGCTATGGGCTGGGGTTTTTTTTTTTTTTTTTTTAAACATTTCAAAGTGAATTCCAACAATACTCTTGATACAGAAAAAAAAATTGAAGACAATCACATTGTACTTATAAACTAACAATAAGCTAAGTACAAAAGGTAAACTTCTTATATAGGATAATTGTTTTGCCTCAAATTTAAAGCCCACAAAAAAAAGGGAAGAGAAAGCAAGGTACAATTCAAGGCAATAAAGACACATAGTGGAAAAGACAAGGAAGCAAACATCAGGCTTATTTAAACTACGCTACGGAGTAGATGTTACTGGCCTAGGAAACGAAAGACGAGGAGAGACAACACATTTAGAGTCCAAAAAAGTGGTCAGATGACCCGGATCAAAGAAAACATATTTCACTGAGTTTAACTTTATAACATATTTGCAAGGAACATTTAGCCAGAAAAGTGCTCCCAACTGTTGTACTTTAGGTCTCAGTTTCAGGAGTTGCTAACGTTGCTTATGTGTTGACCTTGCCACAGTGGGGAAAACTCTAACCTTATAATTCAAAAATAAATCTGAGTAGCCAGTCTCGGTCTGGATCCAATATTATTTATTGCATTTGTACCCCACATTATCCCACCTTTTGCAGGCTCAATGTGGCTTACAGGATGTGAATTTGGTATGATCGTTACATAGAGTTGGGTACAGTTGGTAGTGAGTTGTAATAAAAGAGGAATTAATTAGAAGGTAATGGGTAAGGTCATGTCGAAGTGTTTTAGAGCGTTTGGGTGATGTACGGAGTAGTATGATTCATCAGGATTGTTTTGTAGGCTATGTTGAGGGGAAGGGTCTTCAAAGGTTTGTAGTTTGATTCATTAAGGATTATTTTTGTAGGCTTTGTTGAAGAGAAATGTCTTCAAAGTTTTGCGAAAGTTGGTTAAGTTGTCCGTGGTTTTCAGGGTCTTGGGTAGTGCGTTCCATAGCTGTGTGCTTTTGTACGCAAAGGTAGTAGCGTATGCCTGTTTGTATTTGGTTCCTTTACAACTGGGGAGGTTCAAGTTGAGAAACTTACGGGCTGATCTTCTGGCATTTCTGGGTGGTAAGTCTATTAGGTTCAGCATGTAGATTGGGGCCTCTGCGTGAATGATTTTGTATACGGTCGTGCAGATCTTGAACTCAATTCGTTCCTTGAGCGGGAGCCAGTGTAGTTTCTCTCTTAGGTGTTTTGCACTTTCGTATTTGGGTTTTCCAAAAATAAGACGGGCTGCGGTGTTCTGGGCTGTTTGGAGTTTCTTAATGGTCTGTTCTTTACATCCTACATACAGAGCATTGCAATAGTCCAGGTGACTTATCACTAGTGATTGTACCAGGGTGCGGAAGACGTATCTAGGGAAAAAAGGTTTTATTCTTTTGAGTTTCCACATTGAGTAGAACATTTTTTTCGTTGTGTTCTTCACATGGGTATCGAGTGTGAGGTTTCGATCAATAGTGACTCCCAGAGTTTTCAGATTTTCTGAGGTAGGAAGTGTGCATGCAGTAAGGTGTGGTTATGGTAGGATAATTGCTTGTGTTGTATTGGGATGTGAGGACCAGACATTGAGTTTTTTCTGCGTTCAGTTTTAACTTGAATGAGTCCGCCCAAGAGTGCATGATGTGGAGGCTCTGATTGATTTCGTTGGTTATTTCGTTTAGGTTATTTTTGAACGGGATGTAGATCGTCACGTCGTCCGCATATAGGGGTTTAGATTCTGATTTGCTAGTAGTTTGGCCAGTGGTGTCATCATCAGGTTGAAAATAGTTGGCGAGAGGGGAGATCCCTGAGGAACTCCACACTCCGGCGTCCAGGTTGGTGATCTGTCATTGTTCGTTACTACTTGGTAGGACCTGGTGGTGAGGAAGCCTTTGATCCAGTTGAGAACTGGGCCTCCGATTCCAAAATATTCTAATAAGTGTAGTAATATTTCGTGGTCTACCATGTCGAAGGCACTAGACATGTCAAATTGTAGTACGAGTATATTTTTGCCGGTTGCAATTGTTTTTTTGAATGAGTTCATTGCAGACACAAGTACAGTTTCAGTGCTGTGGTTTGATCTGAATCCTGATTGAGACTCATGTAGAATTGAGTGTTTTGTTAGGTATTCCGTGAGTTGTTTCGTTACTATGCCCTCCATCAGTTTTGTTATGAGCGGGATGGAGGCGACTGGTCGGTAATTTGTTAAGTCCATTGTGCTTTTCTTGGCGTCTTTTGGCAATGGTGTGAGAAGGATATTTCCTTTGTCCTTAGGAAAGAGACCATTTAGGAGTCTGTAATTCAGTTGGTTCATGAGGTCTATTTTGAATTGTTTGGGGGCGGCTTTTAGTAAGCTGATCGGGCAGATGTCAAGCTTGCATTGAGATTTGGCGTATTTTCCAAGCCAGTGTGTGATTTCATCCATTGTAATCAGGTCAAAGTTGGTCCATAATCTGTCCGCTGGATATTCCCCATGTTTCGGGTCTAGGCATTCAAGGATGCTTGTATATTCAGTGGTAGTGATTGGAATCATGTGTCGAAGCTTTATGATTTTCTCTTTGAAATATTTTGCTAGGTTAGTAGCCGATGGGGCTTCTATGCTATTTGAGGTGACCAGTGTAGTGTCTAGGAGATTGTTTACAAGTGAGAAGAGTTTGTGCGTGTCCTTGTAATTTGGTCCTATTATAGTTCTGTAGTGCATTCTTTTGGCTTGTCTGATTTTGTATTTGTATTTCCTTTGCGTCTGTTTCCATTCACTGAGCGTGTATTCGTCTTGTTTTTTTCTCCAGGCTCTTTCTCGTCTTCTAACCTGTGTTTTTAGTTCTTTCAACTCTTCGTTGAACCAAGGGATTGAACTTTTCCTATGTGAGGTCCTAATTTGGAGTGGTGCTATTTTGTCTAGCACTGTTCTGCATCTTTCGTCCCACTCCTGTAGAAATTGGGGAGAGTCTGTAGTTGTTGTCCATTCGTCGGTGTATATTTGTTGCCAGAATTTCAACGGATCTATCTTGCCTCTTGTAGTGTATGTTCTTTTTTCTTGTTTTTGTTGTATTGCTTTTGTTTTCCAGAGGAGCGATGTGTTTGCCTTGTAATGGTCTGACCATGGTATGGCTGTCCAGTTTGTGTCTTTTATTCTGATGGTCTCTTCTGGTGAAAATTTGTGGGTTATGATGTCTAATGTATGTCCTTTCTTGTGGGTGGGTTGCATATTAGGCCAGTGGAAATCCCAAAGTTGAAGGAATTCCTTGCATTCGTGTACGTTATTTATGTTTATATTTTCCAAATGAAGGTTGATGTCTCCCACTATAAGAATATTTTGGTAAGACAGGCAGGTGTTTGATATGAAGTCCATGAAGTGTGCCTGGGCGATTTGCCATTTGGCTGGAGGTCTGTAAAATAGGATTATATTTAGTTGGTCGTGCAGGTTGGGGTTGTTGATCCTGACTGAGGCTATTTCGAGTTGGGGAAGGATTGATTCCGCTGTTGTTGTGACTGTGAATTGGTCTTTATAAATTATGGCTATTCCTCCACCTCTTTTTCGTTCTCTTGCCCAATGGATACATTTGTACCCTGGTGGGCAGAGCTCTAGGATTATTGGGTCTTTGGCGTTATGAGTCAATACCAAGTTACTATCAAAGTTGCAGATTTCATACCAAAAGTTTCATCCTCCATAGTTTGAGTCACATTCAACTGATCAAAGGAAACTTCAGACTCTGTGGCAATAGGTTGAGAAGAATCTTTCTTAACAAAAGATGGAACAGAATAAATCTTTGCAACAGGAGGAAAAGATTGCTCAGCAATTTTTAAAACTTCTTACAAATAACGTTTAAAAGTTATATGAGGAGCAACTGATGGTATTTTGGAAAATTTATAAACCTCGGCGTTTTTCTTCTGAGTGTATTTTCCAAATTTTCTAACTTGTTATAAATTAAAGTATTGTCCTTCATAAGACAAGACTGTTTGATAAACTTTATCTGCTAGTTCCACTTTTTTCTCAAGAGCAGAAATGCCCTGTTCTGTATTTTTCAATCGAGCCAAGTACTGATCTAGCCGAGAAGATAAAGCAGAAAATTTAGTAGAAAATGAGTTCTCCAATCTCACCAAAGCAACCCAAATCAAATCCATTGTAATACTTTCAGGCTTGGTAGGTAGAACCAGCTTAGTAGTGTTTCCTGTAATGTAGAATCCATCTGTGGTGGATCAACTCCTCCCTCGAGGCCACCAGCTGAAACGCCATCAACACTTTGAGCCTCTCGACTGCAGATTCTCTCCACGGTCAGTCCCCAAAATGGGATCCATCCTCAGTCCTCCGACTGCAGATTCTCTTCACGGTCAGTCCCCAAAATGGGAACCATCCCCAGTCCTTCCGGAGAGGTCAAGGTCCCACTTACTGCTTCTCTTTGCACCGGTGTCAATGGTGGTAAATGTAGCTCAGCCTAAAAGTGACATCCGCTTCAAACAGACAGGGTGGTTCACCTCCTTTTGCCCCAATTGGCAGTGAAGCAACATTCCTTGATTCCTGTCCCAATGAGAGGAAGCAATCCATTGGATAGGCTGTAAGGGCAGCAGGCACTATGGGGTAAGTGCATTGCTTGCCCCGGCGCTTTGGCATTCAAGGATTTAGGAAGACACTATTAACAAGAAAAAAGCACTAGGTCCTTCCGGCAGCCATCTTGCCCCCTTCTCTATGGGTTGAAAATTAACGTGAGTTTTTAATTTGGATTTGAATATGGCCACAGGGGGAACATGACATATTGATTCAGGAAGTTTATTGCAGGCAAATGGTATAACAGAGACAGAGTTAGCAGTGGAGGAGAAGAGCACAAATAAACATGATTTGGCCATATAAACAGAGTTCATAAATAAGAATGTAGGGAGAGAGAAGAGAAATGAAGAGCTGCAGAGTGAATTTATTTGTAAGTGAGCAATAGAAGCATATTGGGAGCCAATGAAAGATTGAGGGAGAAGGGGTTACATAGTCCTAATGACTGCTAAAGGAAGAGGCATGAAGGAGTAGACTAGTTAGAGCAGTGGGATGAGGACCAGTGAAGCCAGGATTCAAATTCCTCCTTTTGACCTTGGGTAAGTTACTTTCTCCGAGGATAAGCAGGCTGCTTATTCTCACTGATGGGTGACGTCCACGGCAGCCCCAGGTCCGGAAAATCTTCCTAGCAACAAAGCTTGCTAAAGCCTTCAAGCGCTCAGATGCGCGGCCATCTTCCCGCCCGATGCACGAGAGTCCCGCTTCAGTCTTCTTTTATCCGCGGTCAAGAGCGGCTGTTTTACGGCGGTTCTGTTGCCTTAGGAGAAGAAGAGCCTTCGCTTAGCCGGCTTTTCGACGATTTTCTTCGTTCGCGTTCGTGTACAGCTCGGGTTTGAGCTATTCTGTTGTTTAAAAAAAAAAGTTTCCTTTATTTCTTAGTTTTTCCCTTCTATAAGTTTCCTTTCGTCTGCGTGTGCGGCCTTTTGGGTCGCCCATATGGGTTTTCCCCCTTTTTTGTGCCCTACTTTTGGTACCATCGCGAGTTTTGATTTCACCGCCGCTATTTTTCCATCAATGACATCGAGGATCGCCAGCGGCTTCAAGAAGTGCACTCGGTGCAACCGGGCAATCTCAGGCACCGACCCTCACGCGTGGTGTATCCAATGCCTTGGGGCTGAACATCGCCCCGACACGTGTAAATTGTGTCTTAGCCTTAAAAAGTGGACACAAATGTCGAGACAAGCTCAGCAGGAATGTCTGTTTCGAGCTTTGCCCGGTACTTCGGCGTCGGCAGCGGTACCGAGGTTGGTGGCGGTGTCGATGTCGGCACGGGAGAGTGCATCAACTTCAGGAGCGCAGGTAATGGCTGTCCAGAGACCCTCGCACGCTGGCAGCAGTGAGCCATCGAGTGGGTCTCCACCTGCCTCGAGGGCTCCTGCAGTACAGGCCCATCGGGACAGACCTCTTTTGGATCCAACCCCGAGGAGGCGTGTGGATTCCACGTCCTCCTCGTCGGTAGCGAGGGGTACCGGTGACGTGCCTCAAGCGAAGGCAAAGAAGCACCGTCATCGGTCCCCTTCTCGTCACGGTACCGAGAGCTCCGGGGCGTCGAGGGATTCGGCACCCGTAAAGTGTCAACGCCGGGAGGACCACTCACCCTCCATTCAGGAGGCGTCGATGCGCCAGTCTCCGGATAGCCCGGTACCGCTTCTTTGTCCTCGACAGATTCTGATTTAGACTGTGGGATCGGTGCAGGAGTCATTCTCGACAGACATTGTTGAAGAGCGCCTCCGAGCCATTCTTTCAGGGCTCCTGGAAGGGCTGCTGTGACCGTCTGTTCCGGTACCGGGGGTGCTTGTGCCTACGGTACCATTGATAGATGCGGCGGCTGGCTCCCCGCCTGTGGTGAGGCCTTCGACGTTGGTGCCACTTACGGCCTCGGCTGCCACCCAAGTTGTCTCTCCGTCGACATTGATGGAGGGAGCATCATTGCCGCCGGCACAGGAGGCAACTTCTTGGCATCGCCATCGAGGACATAGCTCCTCGGCATCGAGACAGGCTCAGCTTCGGACTGCAGTCAGAGAACTATCCAATACCGAAGGAGAGGCCTCGTCGGAGGCAGAGGAAGACCCAAGATATTTCTCTTCTGAGGAGTCTTGTGGCCTTCCCTCTGACCCTACTCCTTTGCCAGAGAGAAAGCTTTCTCCCCCTGAGAGTTTGTCTTTCTCGTCCTTTGTGCGGGAAATGTCTACGGCCATTCCCTTCCCGGTGGTAACTGAGGATGAGCCCAGGGCCGAGATGTTCGAGGTCCTAGGCTATCCTTCGCCACCTAAGGAGTCATCCACTGTTCCTTTACATAATGTCCTCAAACAGACATTATTAAGGAACTGGATGAAACCATTATCTAACCCCACCATTCCTAAGAAGGTTGAGTCCCATTATCGGAATCACGGGGACCCGGAGTTGATGAGGACCCAGTTGCCTCATGTCTCTGGGGTTGTGGATTCCACTCTCAAGAGAGCCAAAAGTACGAGAGATTTCGCCTCGGCGCTCCCGGGATGGGAAGCTTGGACTTTGGACTCTTTTGGGAGGAAGGCCTACCAGTCCTCTATGCTTATCTCCAAAATTCAGTCTTACCAGCTCTACACGAGCATTCATTTGCGTAATAATGTGAAGCAACTGGCGGCCTTGGTCAATCAGCTCCCTTCGGAGCAGGCCAAGCCTTTTCAGGAGGTAGTCAGGCAGCTGAAGGCGTGTTGTAAATTCCTGTCCAGGGGTACTTACGACTCTTTTGATGTGGCGTCCAGAGCCGCTGCTCAGGGTATAGTGATGCGCAGACTCTCATGGCTGCATGCCTCTGATCTTGACAATCGAGTCCAGCAGCGGCTTGCTGATGTTCCTTGCCGGGGGGGATAATATTTTCGGCGAGAAAGTCGAGCAGGTGGTAGAGCAGCTCCACCAGCGGGAAACCGCATTCGACAAACTCTCCCTCCGGGCGCCTTCAGCATCTACCTCATCAGGTAGACATTTTTACGGGGGAAGGAGGAATGCTCCCTATGCTTACAATAAGCGTAGGTACAATCCACCTTCCCGCCAGCCTGCTCAGGCTCAACCCCAGCGCACTCGTTCACGTCAACAGCGTGTGCCTCGACAGGCCCCTGCAGCTCCCCAGCAAAAGCAAGGGACAGGCTTTTGACTGGCTCCAGGCGAGCATAGCCACAATAAAAGTATCCGTGCCTTACGATCTACCGGTCGGGGGGAGGTTGAAATTTTTTCACCAAAGGTGTACATAAGTAATAGCACACTGGGAAAAGACCAAGGGTCCTTCGAGCCCAGCATCCTGTCCAAGACAGCGGCCAATCCAGGCCAAGGGCACCTGGCAAGGTGGCCTCTTGTAACCTCCGATCAGTGGGTTCTTCAAATAGTCTGGCGGGGATACTCCCTCAATTTGATCTCCAAACCTCCAAATTGCCCACCAGGAGCTCTGTCCTTCAGCTTCCCACACTGGCAGGTACTTGCAGAGGAACTCTCTGCTCTTCTCAGCGCCAATGCGGTCAAGCCTGTGCCACCGGGGCAAGAAAGGCTGGGATTCTATTCCAGGTACTTCCTTGTGCAAAAGAAAACCGGGGGGATGCGTCCCATCCTAGACTTAAGGGCCCTGAACAAATATCTGATTCGAGAAAAGTTCAGGATGCTTTCCCTGGGCACCCTTCTTCCCATGATTCAGGAAAACGACTGGCTATGCTCCCTGGACTTAAAGGATGCTTATACACACATCCCGACACTTCCGGCTCACAGGCAATATCTTCGATTCCGTCTGGGAACACAGCACTATCAGTATTGTGTGCTGCCCTTTGGGCTCGCCTCTGCGCCCCAGGTGTTTACCAAATGCCTGGCGGTTGTTGCAGCGTCGCTACGCAGGCTTGGAGTGCATGTGCTCCCTTATCTCGATGATTAGCTGGTGAAGAACACCTCAGAGGCAGGAGCTCTTCAGTCCATGCAGATGACTATTCAACTCCGGGAGCTACTAGGGTTTGTCATAAATTACCCAAAGTCCCACCTTCTTCCAGTTCAGAGACTAGAGTTCATAGGAGCCCTGCTGCACTTGCAGATGGCTCATGCCTACCTCCCCGAAGCGAGGGCAGACAATCTTCTGTCGCTGGTTTCCTTGGCGAGAGCGTCTCAGCAGATCACAGCTTGGCAGATGTTGAGGCTCCTGGGCCATATGGCCTCCACAGTTCATGTGACTCCCATGGCCCGTCTTCACATGAGATCAGCTCAGTGAACTCTAGCTTCCCAGTGGTATCAAGCTGCTTGGGGATCTAGAGGGTGCAATCCAGTTGTCTACCGCTTTCCGCAATTCTCTGATATGGTGGACAGTTCGATCCAATTTGACCTTGGGATGACCCTTCCAAATGCCTCAGCCTCAAAAAGTGCTGACGATGGATGCATCTCTTCTGGGGTAGGGAGCTCATGTAGATGGGCTCCACACTCAGAGGGCTTGGTCCCTTCAGGAGTTAGGTCTTCAGATCAATCTCCTGGAGTTGCGAGCGATCTGGAACGCTCTAAAGGCTTTCAGAGATCGGCTGTCCAATCAAATTATCCAAATTCAGACAGACAACCAGGTTGCCATGTACTTCATCAACAAGCAGGGGGGCACCGGATCTCGCCCCTTGTCGGGAAGCCGTCCAGATGTGGCTTTGGGCTCGCCGTCACGGCATGTTGCTCCAGGCCACGTATCTGGCAGGCGTAAACAACAGTCTGGCCGACAGGTTGAGCAGAATAATGCAACCTCATGAATGGTCGCTCAACAGGGCTGTTGTCCGCAAGATCTTCTGAGCGTGGGGCACCCCCTCGGTGGATCTTTTTGCCACTCAATCACAAGGTCCCTCAGTTCTGTTCCAGACTTCACGCCCATGACAGACTAGCGTCCGATGCCTTTCTCCTTCATTGGGGAACAGGCCTGCTGTACGCGTATCCTCCCATACCTCTAGTAGGGAAGACTTTGCTGAAACTCAGGCAAGACCGCGGAACCATTATTCTGATTACTCCATTCTGGCCGCGTCAGATTTGGTTGCCTCTTCTTCTGGAGTTATCCTCCGAAGAACCATGGAGATTGGACTGTTTTCCAACCCTCAGAACGAGGGGACGCTTCTGCATCCCAGCCTCCAGTCTCTGGCTCTCACGGCCTGGATGTTGAGAGCGTAGATTTCACCTCCTTGGGTTTTTCTGAGGGTGTCTCCCGAATTTTGCTTGCTTCCAGAAAAGATTCCACGAAAAAGTGTTATTCTTTTAAATGGAGGAGGTTTGCCGTCTGGTGTGATAGCAAGGCCCAAGATCCTCGTTCTTGTCCTACACAAACGCTGCTTGAATACCTTCTGCACTTGTCAGAGTCTGGTCTTAAGACCAACTCCGTAAGGGTTCAACTTAGTGCTATTAGTGCTTATTATCGTGTGGAGGGTAAGCCTATCTCTGGACAGCCTTTAGTTGTTTGATTCATGAGAGGTTTGCTTTTGTCAAAGCCCCCTGTCAAACCTCCACCAGTGTCATGGGACCTCAATGTCGTTCTCACCCAGCTGATGAAAGCTCCTTTTGAGACACTGAATTCCTGCCATCTGAAGTACTTGACCTGGAAGGTCATTTTCTTGGTGGCTGTTACTTCAGCTCGTAGAGTCAGTGAGCTTCAAGCCTTGGTAGCCCATGCTCCCTATACTAAATTTCATCATAACAGAGTAGTCCTCCGCACTCACCCTAAGTTCCTGCCGAAGGTGGTGTCGGAGTTCCATCTGAACGAGTCAATTGTCTTGCCAACATTTTTCCCCGACCTCATACCTGCCCTGGTGAGGATAAGGTGCATACCTTGGACTGTAAGAGAGCATTGGCCTTTTACGTGGAGCGGACAAAGCCCTACAGACAGTCCACCCAGTTATTTGTTTCATTTGATCCCAACAGGATGGGGGTTGCCATTGGAAAACGCACAATCTCCAATTGGCTAGCAGATTGCATTTCCTTCACTTATGCCCAAGCCGGGCTGACCTTGGAGGGCCATGTCACGG